>NW_004949156.1:235770-268275 GCF_000317375.1 Microtus ochrogaster
AGAGAAAGAGAGAGAGACAGAGACAGAGACAGAGAGAGAGAGAGAGAGAGAGAGAGAGAGAGAGAGAGAGAGAGTCATCATAATATAGCATATGGTATGCCATTTTTCTTCTTGAGTCTCTTCGACCCAACTGTGGCATAAATGACTTAATAGTCTGTGGCATTTAAAGAAGTGTGAAATCCTTTAAATCATAGCAGAAATCATTTTGTTTAATGAATAAATATAATGCATAATTTTTTAAACAGAGCTGTTAATATCATAGTTAGATGGCTTTCCAAGAAACAAATTTAAAGGAGTGTAAGATATAGTGTAATATAGTGATAACTAAATTTTCAAAGACACCATGTTTAGTAAATCATAAATGATGTATGTACCTACTTAAATGACTCAAATAATCAACTATTTTTTACCTAAAGATTGGAAATCTTGGTATTTTTCCTAAAATAATCTCTTGTAAACACTGCTTAGACAATCTATTTCTAAATAAAAATAGAAGTTTTGAGGTGGCGTTCACATATTATTTTTGTTGTTGAGAGAAAAATGAGGAAAGTATGTTCTTTTGTTTATATGTATTTAGTAACAGTAATAGACAAAAGAACGAAATATGGTTTCTTGTGGCAGTTGCATGCTTCCTATTTAGATATGCAAGTCTGTAATAATATAAGGTAGTAAGAAACATTAACATAAACAAGTCAATTTTCAAAAGGTTAGACAGGATTTGCACACATCAGAATTCAGAAGGATATAATTACTTAAAGCATAGTTAATGAAATTCAAATCAAAAGGCTTAATGTGACTATGAGTGCTTGAATTTTGCATAAAGAAGAGAAAATGAACACGATACTACTAATTACACTGACTTTTATAATGACTGTCTGAACTTTTTATGAAACCAAGCTGAAAGATATTCTGTGGGTACATTTTGTACATGTAATACCTGCATATCTCTGTCAAAAAATAATATATATTTAAAGAACAAATAGAAAATAAGAACAAAAGAAAATTATGGTTTATCTTTATATACTCAAATTATCACATGTTGGAAAAATGTTGAGTATTACAACACATTTATATATTCATAGTTTATTCAACAGATTTTTTTTTCAAAAATGAGTCAGCCATTTCCTAGTGATATTGAAGAGTTATTGACATTATTATGATTTATCCTAAAATCTCAAAAAAATCTCCCTGTTTCCTACTGTTCAACTGATCAGTACTATTAAAATTTGGCACTATATTTTGGCTGGATGCTATGTGTTAAACTAATAGTGGAAAAAAGGATTCTGTAAATTAGATATAATTAAGTACATTCAAATTAAAAAACTTTTAATTTTTTTTTAAATTCTAGCTGTACCAATATCCACTATAATGAGAAATAATTTTTGGGGTATAGCCAGAATATCATATTTTTGTCATGAATAAAAATTAAAAATAAGAAAAAATATTTCTTCCACATTGGTTGTTTAGGATATTCATGATTACAGTCTTTCATATTCAGATGCTTTTAAAGTTCTATCATTCATTTTTCTCAAATGATTTTATCAGTTGTAAAATTTTAATGCTTAGAAATGTTCATGACCATCTTTTACTTCCATGTCTGAGCATGTGGTGAAAGCTAGTGGCTTAATTATTCTGTTTTAGTGAGTATGCATGAATTGTTGAAAGAGTTTCGACTGTTAGTCTTGGTAATAATCACAATATAGATATTAACAGACCTTCTCCTTATCATTAATTCAATAATATTTCTTTGAACAATTACTTCATACTAGTAAAATAAAGGAAACATTTTCCTGAACTAGATGTAATGTTTTAACTATTTAAAAAGTAGAATTTGACTGTCACAAAACATTTTGCTAAGTCTTTCATTTAAGTACAGGTGAAGAGTTTTGCAATAAATGTTTGGCTAACACATGCAAACAGGTAGAGAAAGGCAGAAGTGAAAACCCAGGGTCTGTGATATGCCCTAAAAGGTAAAGGAAGCACTTGCTACCAGGCTTAGGATCTGAGTTCTAGCCCTGCAACCTACATGCTGGAAGAAAGGAGTGTAATGACTCCAGCAACTGGTCTTCTGACTTCCATATATCCACTACGGCAAACATACACACACATCTTCATACATACATACAAATAAATTAAATGCAATGGAAATTTAAAAATAATTCCAAGGATTGTCAGCTGCTTGGTGTCTTTGAACCATCGTTAAAGAGCAAATCATCGTTCACGGCAAATCTTATTTTTGAGAATTCTGAACTTCTGGGCTCTGCATTTAGAACTAATTAATGCCAACTCCATTTAATTTAAAGCATCTTCATGAATATCAAAATATAATTAGCTACAAGCACCAAAAATTAAAATAGTCAATTGTAAAATTAACCCTTTGTTAAATATACAGGAGTCTCAAAATGCAAGTTTACCTAGTGCCTCCTTATTCACTGTAGTTCACGTTTTAGTTAATACACTCGGTCCATTTACCTTACAATTTCTACATAAGAATTTAAGTAGCTGCTAACATCTAAAATGTCTGTAATGCACATGAGGAAACTAAGTGTCAATCAAGGCACACACACAAAGAATGTCAAAAAAATGCTTTTAAGAAAAAATGCGACGAAACATACATCGAAACATTTTTTAATTAGCAGTATTTTAAATTTTTACATGAGGTTATGCTGTTCTTTACATATTTTGAAGTTCTCATTTTAAAATAATCATCATGGAAAAAGAAGGTGAATAATTATTTGTTGAAATATGAGTGGCGAGGTTGCATCTCCAGCACCCTGGCCGCCTCCGGCTAGCTTTACCCGAAATAATTACACGGACACTGTATTCATTTAATCACTGCTTGACCATTTCTATCTAGCCTCTTCTAGGCTAACTCTCGCACCTGGACTAGCCCATCTCTAATAATCTGCTGTAGCCCATAAGGTGGCTTACCAGGGAGATTTTAGCCTACGTCCATCCTGGGTCGGAGCTTCATCGCGTGTGCCTCAGAGAGCAGAGCTCTCGCCTCTGCCCGCTAGAGTGGAGTATCGTGTCTCTCTGAGGCGTCTGCCCCTGAGAGGAGAGCTGTTGAGTCTCTGAGCTCACTTCCTCTTCCTCCCAGCGTCTGCTCCTCCCACCTATGTTCTAACCTATCAGGTCAAGCAGCTTCTTTATTTAATCAACCAATGACCTTCCTCCATCAATTATTAAAACACAAAATTGCTCTTTACCCTATATTCAACACGAATAACAAAAACATTATAAAAAGAACGGATATTAAATACAAAGAATTGTACGATTATATAAAATGTAAGAAATTTCATTTACTTATATGATGAAAAGTTTTCTCATGGATGTTAAAGCAGTCAGTGTAAACAAGGAAGACAAACTCTAACTTCAAAATATTAAGAACAACATAGTCACCTGTCTAGTGGTATGCATGCATGTAATAATGAATTTGTTTGACTTTTTATGTAAATTCTCCTACGTAGTTTTGAGCCCAATTTGTCACTACAAATTTCACATTTAAATACCCTACTCAATTATTTATATATGTAAGAGTATATATATTTAAATTACTGAAATGTTTGATTTGAATTGCAGAAACAAAATTTAGATTTTAAAATTTATGGTTAAATACTAACTTGTCTCCATCAAACTCAAGCTCAACTTTCTCTCATCATTTTAATTGCATGTTAGAAATGTATATGTTATAATTTTATTGATGATAAAATAATGTGTCAAGAATTTGACTTAAATATAACCAATTCCATAATTTGCATGTCATTTTAAATGGACTTCTGCAATTCTGAGTTTTCTACAACTTAATTAGAGGAGACAAATAAATTAGAATAAATTTTACTAGTCTGTCATACAAAAAGTGATTTTGAAATTCCCAAGTCTGAGAAATTAAAAGAAGACAAACTAATCAGCTTTTAGTTTTTATAGTATGGGAGTTGAGTTTGGTATGGGATCCCAAATTCCATTTAATCATGTTATTGAAAAATGTGCATGGCTCTGTCAAAGAGATGCAGCAATAAAGCCCTTTTATTGGCATGGTATTGTCTGAACCTCCTTAGAGACCCTGCCACTGAAGCCCTCAGCTGACCCCATCAACAGGCAGGTGGCAGTTGATCAATTGAGCACAAAGTTACTGAAAGAATAATTTCAATTACCAGAGTGTTGTTGCCTATACTGTAGACAGAAAAGAGCAGAGGTCATCCATCTTCCTGAATTTGCATGCCAAGTTGCATTTAGTTATTGCTTTTATGAAGAATAAGGAAATAAGTACTACTGGCAAACTCCAAAAAAAGGCCTGAAGCTTTTACCATCTGTGACGTTTAGAAACCAGTTCAGAAAATGTAGAAGCAAGACAGACATTCTAAGAGTTGGGGGAATTTCTGGAAAACTTGGAATCCTAAAATCAACCAAACTTATTTGGCAGTTTAATTAGCTGATTACTTTAATATCAAGCTAACATTGAAGCCTAGAGCCAATGTCTGCATCTTGGGCAAAAGGTACATACAGTCTCCGTCAAACCATTTTGTGAGTCTTGTACCTCAATCAATACCAGGAGAAAAGAAGTAGTATTTCTTTCTCATGAATGAGCAAAAGTTAAAATTAAATATTAAACTTTCTTTTCTGATATTTTGCCTTTTTTAGAGTCTAACTAACTTCCTCCCAACCCTATGACTTTGGCCTTTCTTCTTTTACTTGGAATTCTAACATGTGTGGAACTCATCAAAAATATTTTAGAAGATGAAAATATATGTATAGAGTGCTTTTTACTATTTTACTAGATGTCATGATGTGTTTATTTTTAACCCATTTCCAGCTCTCTTCCAGCTGTATACTGGAATTGATATAAAGTCAGCAAATTCCTTTTTTTTATTCTTAAAGAGCTAAAAAAATGTTCTTTTGTATATCTGTACCAGCATACGCTCCGTGAAGGAACGATGGTAGTGACGACAGAAGATATGCCTCTGGATGTTTCTTATGTGCCTTCTACTTATTTGACTGAGATCAGTCATATCTCACAAGCTCTATCAGAAGTCGAACAACTTCTAAATGCTCCTGAACTCTGTGCTAAGGATTTTGAAGATCTCTTCAAGCAAGAGGAGTCTCTTAAGGTAACAGCACAGAGTTTTCTTTGAACTTTACTAGATGGATATTGCACAGTGAAAAAACTTATTCTTGTAATGCTTTTTAAAAAATGCAAGATTTAAAGGTAAAATATGAATTAGAAATGCTCTCTAATAATTAGTGTTGGGACGTGGCTTTCCAAAATACTGTACTAGACAGAAATAACAGATTCACTCTGAGTTGAATCAAGAAGGTAGATTTGTTAAGAGTTTCTTCATAAATAGTATATTACTTTTCTTTATCTTCTCCCAATGGGAAACTAAATAAAATTTAAATTGTATCTATTTCACATGGCCTTAGTTACTCTTTCTTCATATAATGCACATACTCCATTTCAAAGTCATTTCAAACATATGATATATAAACTGTAATTGAATAAGATCTGAGTAAATAAGCCAGGCATGGTGACATATACCAGTAACACAACATGTAAGGTAGATGGAGCGGGGGGGGGGTAAATGTTCCTTAAATATTTTCTTTAAAACCACCAGCCAAAGACTTCATATCAAACTGAGCCTCTTCCAAACAGCAGTCTGTTACTGAGTTCTCAACTGTGACAACAGTTGGTGAGGTAATAAGCTATGAATTTTAGTAGGCAGCGTATAGAGAGATACAGAAATGCATTATCTAGGAAAATGTTTATAAAAATGTGTGTCTTAAGATAGTTTTGCAATCTTAAACTTTACATTCAAAATAAAATATTATTGTATAGCCACAGCTTGACATTTGCCAGAGCAAGCAGCAGAATGTTGTAAACAGATGAGTTTGATATCAGCGTCATATATTAACTAAAGTATTTTAGTTGCTAAATGATTTCTTGGAAGCTAATTCCACGGTATACTTTGTCTGCACAAGTAAACAAATAGAAAGTACTGTTTGTTTTGGAAATCAGCATTTCAATATCTTGAGTGACTGGAATTTAATGTCATACATTAAATCAAATAAGCTATAAAATGACACACTAAAGTGAGAGCTTCCTGGGTATCTGGATCCAGTCCATCTGCTTGACTATGGTGCTGTTATCTTACGATCTTTGCAGTAAAAGTCAAAAACTTTATGTGCACAGTGAAGAGAAGCAGCTTCAACGTTGAATATAGGAGAGTTCCCTGCATTTCTGTCGTTATTCACATTAACTAATCTCTTCTGACAGTACAGTTTGTAAGCTCATTATTGTCATTCAACATGCAAATCATTAATATATAATCTAATGTTCTTTAGTTTTCATCTTAATAGACGTAAGTGGTCAGAAGAGTAGTAATCCTGAACTTAGTAAGTTGCATGCTGAATATCTTTGATTCAGTACCTCTTTTTTGCATCATTATTTAATTTTTAGCATTCCAGACTGCAGTTTTCCCTCTCCTGCCAGCCCCTCCCCCACCTCTCCTTTGCGCCCTCCCCCCATCTATCCATTCTCCCTCCCTTTTGAAAAGGGCAGACCTTCCACGGATATCAATAAAACATGGCATATCATGTGGCAGTAAGAGTAAGCACCTCCCCTTGTATTAATGCTGGGCAAGACGACCCACTATGAAGGGTAGTGACCCAAGAACCTGCAAAATAGAGACAGCTCCTGTTCCCACTGTTAGGAATTCCAGAATACGATTAGGCTACACAACTGTAACATATATACATACTGCCTAGGTCAGAACCCTGCAGGTTCCCTGGATGTCCATTCAGTCACTGTGAAGTCTGCTTAGTTGATTGTGTGGGGATTTTTTTTTTTGTGGTGTCATTGATCCCTCTTGTCCCTACATTCCTTTCTGCCCTTCTTCCATAAAATTCCTAGAACTCAGCCCAATGTTGAGCTGTGGGTCTTGCTTTTGTTTCCATCAGTTGATGAGTGAAGTCTCTCTGATGACAATTGGGCTAAACACCAGTCTATGAATGTAGGAGAATATCATTAAACATCTTTACAGCGACTTTTTTTTCTTTTTGTCAGTCATATTTGTTTATAACCTAGGTCTCTGGGCTATTGAATTCTGTTTCATGGAACTCTGGGCAGGATTAGGGGTGGACTCAGTCTTGTGGCGTGGGTCTCAGGCTGTATGGGTTATTGGTCACAGGAGACGGCCAGTTCCGGCTATGTATGCTCTATTACTAGGAATCTTAAATAAGGAAATCCTTTTATTTACCTGAGAGTTTCCTTTGCACTAGGTAACTGCCTCACTAGGAAATCTATACTATTTCTCCTTCCCAGGGGTATCCAAGTGTCCCCCCCATTGAGATCTTTTTTACATAGCCTTTCTAGGTTTGTGGGTTGCAACATGGCTATTCTTTATTTTAGATATAATATTCACTTTTAAGTGAGTACATACCATGTTTGTCTTTCTGGATCTGGCTTTCTTCACTCAGCATGATTGTTTTCAATTTCCATCCATTTGTCTGAAATTTCATGAGGTCATTGTTTTATCAGCTCAGTAACACTCTTTACTGAGCAATAGTAATTTGTAAATGTACCAGATTTTTTTTATCCATTCTTTATTTGAGGGCTATCTTGGTTGTTTCCAGGTTCTGGCTATTATGAATAATGCTTTAATAAACATAATTGAGCAAGTGTCCTTGTGGTATGTTGGAGCATCTTTTGGATATATGTTGAAGAGTGGGGTAGATGAACCTTTAGATAGGTTGAATCCCAATTTTCCAAGAAACTGTCATATTGATTTTCAAAGTGGCTGTGCAGGTTTGCACTTTCAATGGCAGTGAACGAGTGCATCCCTTATTTTATATCCTTACCAGGAAAGCTGTCACTTGTGTTTTAGATCTTAGCCATTCTGACAGGTGTAAGAGGGAATAAAAGTCAATTTGATTTGCATTTCCCTGATGACTAAGGATGTTGTACATTTGTTTTTAATGTCTACTGTCTTGAGGTCTTCATATATTTTGGAAATTAGCTCTCTGTCAGATGTGGATTTGATGACCATATTTTCTCATTTTGTAGGATGCCATTTTGACCTATTAAAAGTGTCCTTTGCTTTACAGAAGCTTTTCAGTTTCATGAGTTCCCATTTATTAATTATCTATCATAATGCCTGTACTATATTCTCTTAAGAAAGTTGTCTCCTGTGCCAATGGGTTCTAGGCCATTTTTCACTTTCTCTTCTATCAGGTTCAGTGTCTGGATTTATGTTGAGGTTTGATCCAATTGGTCTTGAGTTTTGTGGAGGATGATAGGTATGGATCTATTTGTGTTCTTCTACATGTGGAAATCCAGTCAGACCAGCACCATTTATTGAAGATGCCTTTTTCTTTCCTTTCTATAATCTTGCCTTCTTTGTAAAATCAGGTGTCCATAAGTGTGTAGATTTATGTCTCAGTCTTCCATTCAATTCTATTATCTATCTGTCTGTTTTTATGCCAATACACTGTGAATTTTATTACAATAGCTTAGTAGTAGAGCCTAAAATGAGCAATCGTGATACCTTCAAAAATTCTTTTATTGCACAGGATTGTTTTAGCTATTCTGGTTTTTTTTTCATATAAAGTTGATTATTGTTATTTCAAGGTCTGTAAAGAATTGTGTTGGATTTTAGTGGGATTTCATCGAATGTGTAGATTGCTTTTGCTAGATCTACATTTTTACTATGCTAATCTTATCTATTAATGAGCATGTGAGATATTTCCATCCTCTGATATTTTCTCAAATTTCTTTCTTCTTGACTTGAAGATTTTGTCATGCAGATATTTTACTTGATTGGTTAGAGTTTTACCAAGATATATTACATTATCTGTGGGGATTATGAAGGGTTTGTTTCCCTGATTTCTTTCTCAATCTGTTTATCATTGGTATATAGGACGGCTCCTGATTGTTTTGAGTTAATATTGTATCCAAATACTTTGATAAAGTTATTTATCAGCTGTAGGAGTTCCCTAGTAGAATTTTGGGGTTGCTTATGTATACTATCATATCTGGAAGTAGAGATACTTTAAAACTTCTTCCTTTCTGAGTTATACCCCTTGATTTCTTTTACTTGTCTTATTGCTCTAGCTAAAACCTCAAGTACTGTATTGAGTAGATTAGAAAAGAATGGACAACCTTGTCTTGTTTCTGATTTTAGTGGGATTGCTTTGAGTTTCTCTCCATTTAATTTGATATTGGGTGTTGGCAATCTGGTGAGTTACACCTTTCTATGCCCTCTGTATTGCCACCTGCCTCCAGGTTTCTGTCATGTTTTGGGACGTGTTTGACTTCCTATCCTGACTTCCTGGTCAGGGTCCAGCCTTGACGGGTTTGTATGCTCCAGGGTAGGGTGTGGGGATTCAAAATGTTAGGCAGAAAAAAACTGAGACTCAAAAGCAATAGACTAGATAGAAAAGAAATAGAATAGATACAGGATAAAGTTGGGAGGGCCCACACCCAGTGAATATTGAATCTACCCTCTTTTATTTTTCATAAGCATTATACACCCCAATCCAAAGAGGAGGGGGAAACAAAAAAAACATTTTTTCCCAAAATTCAAGGAACCAAATGATCACCTTCTCAAATACCCAAAGAACCAAGTAACCACAACCTAGGTCAAAACATTGTTAGTAGCCACACCTTGGTTCAAATCTCCTGTCCATAACCTTGAAAAACCAAGAATAGGTCTGAACTCTCTGACCTTTAGTCAAGGTAGAAAAAAATCTACATATGTGGGCTCCCACATATTCCTTCCTTTTCTTTCTTTCTTTCTTTCTTCCTTCCTTCCTTCCTTCCTTCCTTCCTTCCTTCCTTCCTTTCTTTCTTTCTTTCTTTCTTTCTTTCTTTCTTTCTTTCTTTCTTTCTTTCTGCCTGTGCTTCTGTTACAGGACACATAACTGCCTGCTTTAGATTGTCTTCTTCCACCTTGCAGACTTACCTGCCATTGGTACATGCATTTTATCATGCACATTCTATCTTAGGTTGCTTGGAGGGAAAAGGTTCATTATAAAGGGTGAAGGGAACGTGCATAGTTAGATGCCATGCATCTCTGAGCCAAGTTTCCATCAACAGAGTATACAAATAACTAGATAATCATAAGAAAGCAGCTAATATTTTGCAATGCATTTGCTTCTGTAGCCACAATATCTATATATTCTCTCAACCCTTACCTAGATCTGCTTATTCAATCCTGTTCATAACTCTATGAGACAGATAAAATTATTATACTTCTTTTACACATGAAGAAGCTGAAGAAACTAAATACAAGTATTAAAAATTAACACTACTGATGTTGGTGAAGCATAGCTTTTATTTTCAGTGCAATGGATCAGTTTCATGCTTTATATGTCCTGGACAGGAGCTTCACCTGAGGTACACCAAATCATACTCAAGAAATTGATTTAACCCCCCAAATTGCTTTAGACTCTGTGTTGTTACTTCTTTCATGAAGTTTCTTGTAAGAAGTTCTGTTGAATATAGTGAAGGTAAAAATGCAGAGTTACATAAGTAGACATAGTACCATTAAATAGAGAAGAGCCAATGCAATAGCAGAATTCAGATTGAAATTGTAAAAAGGAATACTAGAGAGAATATTTAAGCACAGACTGTATAAAAGTAAGGGACGCAGCCTTACAATCTGCGCAAAGGAAAATGTAAATAATTCAAACTGTGACAGCGAGCCTGCCTTCATCAACAATCTGCAAGAAAGCCAGTGTAGTAGTGTAAAATAGGACGACTGGGGGTTGAAAGCACAAAAAAAAATTAGAGATCAAGGTTATAAAGGTCCTAGCTGGCAGTTGTAAAGAATGTCATTCTTTTTGTGTAATCTGTGAACCTTTGTAAATTTTTGAGTAAATGGGAACTATGTTCTGATTTGTGTTTTAAAAGAATCCTCCTGGCTTTTCAATTGAGATGAGAGCTGTACAGGCCAAAAATGAGGTCAAGGCCTCCAGGAAATAGATTATAATGATTCGGAATAGGTTGGTAGTGAAAGAATGTCAGATTGTGGAAATGTTTTCAAAGCAGAGACAGCAGATTTGTCTCTATATTTACATTCTTAAGACCACTTCTTAGATTTTTGACTCAGTTAAGATACGTTTCCTATTCAGTTGATTATGGTTCACTGATGGTTTGAAGATTTCTTTGTTATTTTTGTCTTGTTAATTTCACTGCTGTCTCAAGTCAGGGACAGAATTACTGCCAATAGATATATGAGCACACATGTTGATATCTTACTCCTTTGAAATATATTTCAAGCCACTTGGGCACATATTAAATAATGGCAATCCTCAAGACAAATGCCATGAGCAAAGTGATTGTTTTTCTATTTTAGTGCTAGGGGATTAAATAATATTCAGAGGTATAATATGTGTACAGTCAAACAAAATACCCAAACAAAAATAAAAGAATGGTTGTATACAAGAAAGCTTTAATAAAAGGGCATGTTAGGTAAAGGGTTGAGGTTTCCATCAATTCGATAACCTTGCAATAAAATGTTACTACAATTGGCCCAAGATAACAATGGATCATATAAGCTATGAAACTGGAAATTTTTTATTACAAAAGTTCTTAAAAATCTACTTAAATCTTCTAATGTAACAATTTGGTACACAAAAATGTATATGATATTTTAAAACAAATTATTTCATGCTAATGAAAATAGTATGAATATTATAATCATTTAATTATGTCTCTGAGCTTGTTGCTGGTGACACATGCCTTTATTTCTAGCACTTGGGAGGCAGACGACACAGATCTCTATTAGTTCAAGGAAAACCTGGTCTATAGAGTAAGTACCAGGACAGCCAAAGCAAAACATAGAAACCCTGAATCAAAAAATCAAAATAGATAAATAGATAGATAACAAATATTTCCAAACAAAGAAAAAGCCATGTCTCTGAATAAAAAATGTTTTCCAAATATTTATCCTATGGTATATATGAACTCTATTTGTCTGCGTTGATAATTTGAGATTTAATTTTTCATATACATTCATATATTTTTATTTCATTATAAAACTCTCTCCTTTGTCTATTGAATTTGAATCATACATAAATTGTTGAATTTATAGATATAGAAGTAGGAATTGTAGATATAGGTAGAGAATTAGAAATATATTTAGTCTATTAAAATAATGAACATCTCACATGCCTGTGTTCCTTGATGCAGGTTTTTATTCATATTTTATTTTCTCAATTTAAATGGACCTTAGTACCTACTCTTAATCATTTTATTCCCTTAACAAGAATATTTTGAATATTTTCTATATATACATTCTAAAGAATAGATAATCTGTAGTAAAATTACAGATGATCAAGCCAGTATGTATGCTAAATTAATTTGTGGGGAGAATTTTCTCCTGTTCAAGAACTATTCAGGCTGTTCTTTAACCAATTAAGATGTCATGTTTTTTATTCCAATACACAATTCAGAAGTGAGTCAATATTTGTTTCTATGTGCAGATAGGCACCATCCTAGGTAAAATATTTTGGCCAATTAGAGATTTTATAGATTTTCTAAGGAAGTAGTTCTAGTTCTTGCATATATACCATTAACCATAGAAAAATATAATAGGTCAACTTTTCAAAGAACCCATAAAAATAAATTTTAAATTTTCTTTAGAATCTCAAAAATCCCAAATAATTTACCCCTTAATTGCTTTTCTGCTGATCATTTTTATTCAGTTCATATGTCATTGATGGGATTCTGTGTAGCTTTTTTGGAACATAATGAGTATTGACATTTGGGCTCAGTGGGTGAAATTTCTGGCTGCCAAGCCTGGCAATGTGAGCTTGATATCTGAAAACTGTGTGGCAGAAGAAAACGTCCTGCAAATTGTTCTGTAATCTTCACACATGCAGACACATACACATGCATACAAAAACACACACAATAATTAAGTCAAATAGTAAAATATTTTTAAAAAGTTATTTTTAATTATTAATTTAATAATTAATTTAATTACATTATTTTGAAATATTGACTTATATAGCCTGTTGCATTCATGTGCCACTAAAGGTAACATCTACAACCTGAGTCTTTGGTATTTCATTTTTTTCCCTTTTAAGCCCTTGGTGTATTGGAACTGTAGTCCAGTCTGGCTTTTACTTCCGGATTGGTGGTATTAAAGACATGAGACACCACCACCCGGCTCTTTTTTTTTTATTTTAAAATAGACCTACTGCCCTTCTGTTACTCACAGCTACAAATGGGTTTCAATGATATTGTCTCTTAGAAGTAAAAGTTCTATGTTAGCCAAGTCACAAAATGTATCAAAGCACCTTTGATACTTTAAACTATGTAAAGCTGTTATCATAACCTACACACAAAATGAAACTGAAATGCAGGCTTAATAATATAAAAGTGCAAATGATTTTGAGTGTACTAAATATGTAAAGCTGTGTTAGCTGTAGGATTGCATTTATCAAGGTAGCAATAAAGAGTTCACAACAAGATATGATTTTCAGCACTGACGACACATTGCAAATGAACAACCTATTTCTTTGTAATGATCTCTTCCCTATGATGACCAATATCCATATTTTTCGTAACAAATATGGTTAATGATCTATTATCTCTTTTCTTCACTACTGCCTTTCCATCTCTAAGAGCAGTACCGAGAACTTATTATGTGCACTGAATGTACCTCTCTTGAATGAAAATCTCATACATTCAGGCATTTACTTTGTGGTAGAAGAGGATATATGTATGTATGTATGCATGCATGTATATATATCATATATGTGTATATGATAAAAGTGTTTAAAAATAAATATCTTTTAGAGAATCATATGTTCTTTTACTTAAATTTCTATATCATGTTATTCAGTGTTATATGATATTTTCTGTTCTATTAATTTTGTTCTAAAAATATCCCTCACCCTTAGAATATTTATTTTCTAGTAAATCAATGATATGATTTAAAGTAAGAACAAGTATAGTGTTTAATAAGAAAAGATGCCGCTTTATTTTTTCATTTAATTTTTGGTTTATTAAGTTGTTTCATTTTGGTGTTTTTTTTTTTTTTGAGAATTTCCTACAGTATGTCTTGTTTATAGTCATCCTCCTCCTTTCCCAAATCCCTCCAAGATATATTATATTCTCTTCACCTATTCACCCAACTTGTGGTCCCTTACACACACACACAGACACACACACTCACACACACACACAATCTAGACAGTCCATATACTCTTGAATGTAGCCATCTAATGATGCTTGACTGATCCACCTGGCACCATATGTTTTCAGTTTATTTATTTATTAGTTTTACATCACAGCAGCAGCCTCCCCTGCCTCCTCTCCTTTGACTCCCTCCCACCCCCATTGGAGGGGCAGGGCTCCAATAGACTTCAACAAAGCATAACATATCAAGTTGCCATAAAACCAAGCACATCTACCCCCGTATTCGGGCTAGGCAAGGAAACCACCAAGGAATAGGTTCCCAAGAGCCAATCAAAGCAACAGGGACAGCCCCCACTCTCATTGCCGAGAGTCCCACATGAAGACCAAGTATACACAGAGCTGTCACATATATGTAGCTAGCCTAGCTCAGTACCATGCAGGCTTCCTTGTTGCTAGTTCAGATTCTACGTGTTCCTATGAGCCAGGCTAGTGGTTTTAGTGGTTTTCCTGTGAGGTTCCTGATCCAGTTGTTTCCTACAATCCCTCCTCCCTCTCCTCAGCAGGACTCCCTGAGCATGTGGACCAGATCTTGGGTCTCTGAATCTGCCTCCATTGGTCATTGGGTGAAGGTTTTCCAAATAGAAAAAGGCACCACATTCTTTTGGAAAACTCACACTTTCTCTACCAGTGGCTATTGTTCCTCAGCTAGGTTGAGACTGTCCATACACCTCTCTCCTACGTGCTAAGATTTGAATTCCTTTTCCCGACTTTATTTAAAGAACTGGAAACACATTTTTTCAAATCAGGAGCTTGGAACCATGATTAACCTGGGAATATTGAATACCTTGTTAAAAGAATGATTTACTTCATCAGTATATACGTTTCCTTTTTCTTCCCTTTTGGAGACTTAACATCTCTCCTTATTGTTTCCTTTTTAACTGTTTTTTTTTCTTTTAAGTTGAAATTTTTGATTGTGGAGTTTTCCCCTGCTTACGTAAACATGAATACGCTAACCCCACCACTAATATTCAGCCGAGCATTATGAAATATCATTATATCAATGTATTCAAAATGAGGTTATTTTATTTAGTTAATCTAGTACAGCTACTTTCCACAAGTATGATTATTTCTGAAAGTCAAAGCTTATTTCACAAAGAAACAAGACATTTTTTTTTCTGAAAAAATGGTATGAGCACCACGCCCTGTCAATCCCCACATTTTACTGGTCAAACCTTAGGCAAAACAATAAAGATGTTTTCTGGGGAGATGCTTGCTTTCTTCCTTTCTCTCTGTTTTATGCATGAGTACATACTTGTCTTCATTATTTCATTTTTCCCCCTTTGGGATTTTAAAATTGGTTTTCTTTGAATTTATGCATAGAGATATAGAACAATTGTATGAAAGATAGGTTTTATTTGTTTGTATTGTATTTGTTGCAGAAAACACTTAAATACACCTCTCAAATGTTGATATCATGAATTATTTAGACAATAATTATATGTGTGGACTAAACACATTAGTGATTAACTGCAAGTTACCAATATACATGAGTGTATCATCAAGAAAAGAAATAAAAGCACTTTACTTTGAAGTCATTTAAGAAGAATGAGTCCAGATTGAAATTCTCTACTTTACTCGCCCTGTATCTTCTATCTAATGCAAGAGTTGGAATCTATGTCTGTCTGAAGTGTCTTGTGAATCTGTCTCTCTATCTTTATCTGTGCCGGTTGTATGACTGTGTATGGATCTGTTTGTTAGATCTATCCCTATCAATGGGCTTTGTCCTTTCTTTATTGAACAACACAGAAAGCATCACTCGAAGAAGGAATGAGGGATACTATACAAAAATCTTTAATATATTTTTACAAGGATTAAGTCACTGGCTCCACCTAACCCAGACTATAAATAGTACTGCAAGCCCCATTGTTTATCAAACAAGATCTATAAATGGATGCTTTCTGCCTTTATGTTAGATTTTAGAAGGTTGCTGTCAACATCTGTTTTCGCTGCAAATGATACACTCAAGTGTTCTGGGTCATGGATATGGAAAATTACATAATTTAAGATTACAGCTATTCATTAGCTTACATTGTAAAAGATGATTACATGGGAAATCCTAGGAAAATAAAGTTGATTGTTATGTTCTTTTATAGGCAGGTTGAACAAACAGTCTAAGTACACAGGAGGATAGCAGTCTTAAATCTTAAGTGACCCTGGCTATGAGTTCCAACAAACTTCTCATTTCTTAGAATATGAGATATTATAATTTTATCATAATGTATTGCCACACATATAACTCTACCAAATATACTTACTATCTTTGAAAACATGATTTTATAATATACTCTCTCATATTTTGTGTAAACTTGATAACATTTTACTTCATATGGTAAATATGTTTGACTTATGTTCATTTATAATAGATTTTCAATTTTAATAACAATAATAAATCCACAATGACTGCTTATTAAAATGTAATAAAGCATATAAAATGAACAAAGGATAGCAAAATAGCCCCTTATGATTTTGTGTTCCCTTCACAAAGAGACTTTTTGTTTGTTTGTTTTCCTTGGACTTTTTTATTACTTAAGAATTTTTCTCCATAAATCTACCTGTCCCACTTTTGCTCAATTATACAAGATTTTTAAAGCATACTCGGCTTCACTTTTTTGAAACACAGTTTTCCATATGTTCATATTTTAAGTATAATAAAAATATTTGCTCCCTAACAAGTCTCCTTTGTCACATGTGCCCTTCAGAATTTTCTATAAAGTTACTTAGACAGTATGGACAGTTTAATCCCAAATGTGCCTATCACAGACGGTAGAATTGATTTTCACTTATTTAAACAAGAAGCATTTAGCTTGCAGAACACTTTGATTAATCAGATTCCTGTTTTTGTAATATCATTTTTGCTCCTGATATTCTATGGTATCTGGGAGACGTGAACAAATTGAGTTCAGAATGAAAGGCTTTGCTTTTTCTTGGATGTGTGAAGGCATGTAGAGACACCTTTAGGAAAATTTGGCAAAACATGCAGGTGTGCTTTCTTGTCATCCATTTTCTTCAAAGTTAAATAACCAAGAAAAGCAAAAGTGAAGAAGCAGAGAGATATTTGACCAGCTCACGTTATTCACGGTGATCAGAATGATTATTTTCAATAACTGAAAAATACTTTAAGAAATAATTCCATCGTAACTGGATTTTCATGAGCAAGTTCAACTTCCTTTTTTTTGTCTACAAAAATATGCATTTATATTTAATGCATATTTTAATGTGTATATATAAATATATAATAATTCATTATTATAACAAATATATAATTCATTATTTATAAATTTCTATATTATTATATATAATATAAAACAATTATATATTATTTATCATTAGTATTAGTTGGCGTAGTCACTGTGCTTACCACTATAGAAGCTAAGAGAAAAACACCATATGACCTTTGTGTTTAAGTAAATTGTGACATGGCTAATTATACATGTCAGTGTTCGACAAACAAGTTAGAAAGTAATAAAGGGCAAGGAGATAATCTAATTCCAAATATTCATTATAAGCTTTAAATGTTACCTTAATTTATGCACCAAAGAAAGCAATGTAAGAATAGAATCTGAGAAGAATTACATAAAGGAAGAATGCTTGCATTAAGCTTTGGAGATCATTGACATTTAAACGATAATAACAGCTTAAAATAGCTTTAAAAAGAATAATACTCTAAACAATTACATCTAATAATTCATTAGTTCATCACACTAACCTCATGGGGAAGGCACTGCTTTTGTATTCATGTTCATATGGAGAAACCAAGGTTTCTGAGTTAGGTAATTTGCTCAGATAATATAGTCAGTCAGTAAATATTATTGTTTCAAGATCAATTATTCTTGTCATTTTTACACTAAAAATCTCCATTCTCTATTATATAATTTAATGTTTAAAGAATTTCATTCATGAATACTGTATTTGCATCATGTTTACATCTCTGTCTTTTCCTTTTAACAACTCCTGTGACCCCCTCCACACACTCTCAACTTCAGAAGACAATGTAATTTCTAAGTATAGTGTAGGTATCCTTACAACCACAGATAAGCCTTCATTAAAGTCTATTCTCAATTGCTATATTAGACAAATTTTTATACAAAAAATGTTCTTCTTGCTAAAAATACTAGCAAAATTTTTAAAAGTACTGAATTCAAAAGAATAATACAAAATATCCTTTCAAAAACTGAAATGTTTTTGTGGAAATACATAAGGATAAAAACTACAGTTCAGATTTTTATTTTTAAAAGATTGATCTAAAATTACCCAGGATCTAAATTATTTTTGTTGGATTTTAAAGTGTTAGAATTGATTGGCGACAAGAAAAATAAGGAATGAAAAGCTTTCTCCTGTTTCTCCAAATTGATTTAATGACTGTACCTCTGTACAATTACTTTTCTTCAAAATATTTTGAATTCCTTTTCCCATGCATATGTTTCTTGTTGGCTAGTTAAATGCTCTAATTGGTTGAGGTAGGAATTCTGTAAGATAACAGAATGCTATTGTTGAATTTCTATCAATTCTTAGACTGAATTCTCTCCCAAGTTCAACCATATGTCCTAAAGCAGAGTTAAACATTAATGAGTTACTTGTTCTACCTGAAGCACACCTCTTCTCTTAGTTCCTACTAGTCATACATATATTTTACTGGTTTGGTCTCTTTCCCATTTCTTTTCTTATTTTACTACCTCAATATCCATATGTTAAAGTGATAGTTAAATAATATAATTGACTCACTTCTCCTCATAGGTGAGTTTGGGAGAAAAAAGGGCTGGGACAAAACAGCAGAAGGGACCACATATTTTTGAATAGGTGTTTAAAAAAATCCATGAAGGAACTTGAGATATGGCTTTGCAATTAAGAGCACTGACTACTCTTCGGAAGACATAGTGGTTAACACTTGGCTGGAACTTCAGTCTAGAGGATCTACCAGCCTTTTCTGGTGTTTACAGGTACTGCACATGTAATTTTTACAAATATGTATGCAGATAAAACACCCATACGAAGAAATAAAAATAAATATTTTTTTCTTTAAAGTCATGAAGAAAAGTCAGTTCCGTATGCTTCCTGCCATTATATGATATGAAACATTCAGAGAATTGAAAACTATGGAACATGCAAGTAATTTCATTTTTTTTAGAAACATCAAGTTCAATATACTGATTTTAGAGCTGAGGTTTAAACTCAGCACTTTGGACATTGTAGGAAAGCGTTCCACCACTGAGCCTCTTCCCTAGCCCCATTTAGATCAGAATATGCTTAAAGCATATTTGATAGCCACTTTTTAAAATATGTCTAATATTTAATTGACTCTTTTAAAATCTTTGTATGAAAAGAAATACCTCACAAATGTATTTTTAGAGTCCATTTAGTGGAAGAAAAAAGGGTATGCAGATGTCCTTGGCTTATAGGCAATAGACTTTTAGTAACTGAGTGTTGAAACTTCAATGTTTGCTGAATTACAGTTCATAGTTGGATCAGGGAGTTGGCCATTTATTTTCATGACAATAAGAATGAGAAACAGAAGTTAGACTATTTGAAATGTAAGAAATAAGGGGATGTTTCACGGTATTCCACAGAGGAAATTGTACTCTAGGAAAGGAAAAAAAAACATTTAAAAATCCGTGAAATTTATTTTTTCTTAATCGGGAGCAGCTAAAAGTAAGTTCAATGCATCAGATACTATTATCTCCCGCTTTTGGCTGGCTATGTTGCTATAGTACCTTCTGGAACCCATATAAACAACCCTGCCATCCAGCTTGGAAGAAGTGACACTACAAACACTCTTAGAGTAAGAGAATTTAGTGTCACTATACGTTAAATGGTAGAAATATTGAACTGTAGCTATCTCCCTATTATCAGGAGGAACATAAAATAGTTAAATGAGGAGTTGGTGAAGACCTTCATTTTAACATAGTTAACTAGCAAATAAACCCCTTATTTAGTTTCCTAGATATACTCTCTGTAATCTCCTGCTTGTTTCTCCTTTTAGCCTGTAAGAGTGCATATTCCATAAGCTTGAATAAGCAATGTACTTTAGCATTATATTATCTGGGTACAGATCTCTTTTGAAATATACTTTCCTGAAAGTCATCTTTTAAAATATTACAACCTCAACATTAAGGCCTTTATTATTATGATGCCATCAAGGAATCTGTAAAACATCATTTTCAGGCAGATACTAGAACTACCACAGAGTGGCACATAAATACAATTTTTTTCTTCAGTACCTGGATTTTGTCTTTCTTCAATGAAATTTATTTCACTCTAACTTTTTCTCTCTTTATAATATATTGATTGAAGTATTAGTTAACTTAATACTGTGAAACAGATTTGAAACAATATGTAACATTTCAAAATAATAATTAAACATAGGTTATTAAATTCAGAATCAAGTACCCTCTAGAAGTTAAATTTCCCTTTTCAATTATATTTTTTAAGTCTTCATTTACAAGCAGTGTGACTTAAAAACATATATCATTTGTAATCTGGAAATGAGGGAGTCAATTTTTCAGTATGTGTCAAAATTTTTTTTTTTTAGTTTTTTCCGAGACAGGGTTTCTCTGTAGCTTTGGAGCCTGTCCTGGCACTAGCTCTTGTAGACCAGGCTGGCCTCGAACTCACAGAGATCCACCTGCCTCTGCCTCCTGAGTGCTGGGATTAAAGGCATGCGCCACCACTGCCGGGCAGTATGTGTCAAAATTAAAAAGGGAGTTGACAAAGCCTGAGTACTCCATCATTTTGACATCATAATTTTATATAAGGTAAGAAACTATTCTGGACTCAAAATCCAAATTTTTCTAGGAATTTTTCCTTGACCATAGAAACTACAAGGACTATGGTTTTATTACTGGAGGTCAAGCACTATAAAATCACTTATTTCTAGATAAACTAAAAGAATAAAAATCTATAAAAGATCTTATATTTTAGTGTAAACACTGGAGAATGTTAATTTTCTCTTTGATGCTTATATTATTTTTCTGTATACCATGCCTAGGGAATGATATTATGTTTATAGACTTTGGAAGGATTCCCTGTACTCTAGCCAATTTTGATATTCTTCTCTGTGAATGCAGGAAAGATCACTTTTCTAGATATCCAGGGAGTGCGACATCCCCACCCCATTTCCTGCTTTCCTCATTTTAGAATGTTTTACTGCCTTTGAATACTAGAACAGTTCACAACTTGATTCTGAGCAATCCTACTATTTTCCAGAGAACTGAAAGTTAGATTATTTCAAGAAAAATCTCAAGCTTAAATCTCCATAAAATGAATGTTTCATGTGTGGTGATGCTTGCTTATACATATGCACCCATGTAATTAGGAACATATATTTGGAGCAATGAGGAGCAGCGGGCTGTGTCCCACCACCTGGCTAGATTAACCCCAGAAATAACCACACAGAAATTATAGTAATTAAATTACTGTCCTGGCCCATTATATCTAGATAATTCTTGGCTAACTTTCACATCTTGATTCAACCCATTTCTAATAATCTGTAGGTCACCACAAGGTTGTGGCTTACCAGGAAAGATTCAGTGACTCTGACCTAGTGACTGTCTCCATGGCGGCTCTGCCTGTCTACCTTCCTCCTCCCAGCATTCAGTTCTGTCTTCCCACCTATCTAATTATTGCCCTATCAAAAGGCCAAGGCAGTTTCTTTATTTAACCAATGAAAGCAACACAAATACCACTATACACATACAAACTTACACATCTCATTAAACCAGAACCAAATAATTTTTATATGCAGGTATGTAAGATCCCTTTCTTCTTATTTAAATTTTGCCTTTATAGGTGCATATAACTATGTTCTTTAAGCATTTGGGCTACCAAAATATAGGCAAATATGATCAATTGTCTAATGTTAATTCAAAGAATTAGCATTCTTTAAAAAAATAGTAGAAAATTTACCAGACTTTTGATTCTTACCGATGGATTAGTAGCCAAATGAAAAAAAAATATCAATGATTTCCAGAATTAAAAGTTGCATTTCATAAGTACTATTGAATTCAAGTTGTCAAAGTCAGGCAAATTAGCAGAAGCAGCAGTGAAGATCATGTTGGTAGAAATTCCTGGCACATGACCTTATCAGGCAACAGCAGCATGCCTGAATACATTGAAGGCTGAGAGACACTAAACATGACAGCACCATCGAAACTGACAAAGGTAAAGATAGACTGCCAGAGACACATTGGGTCCAGTGATTTTTATGGTTATTAGCAGACAACAAATCCATTCTATCCTCTTAAAACATTTTTATAATTTTTTGCTATATTGTCAATTTTATATTTGTAAAATATAAACTTTTAATCAATAAATATATACTCATGCCAAATAAAGCAAACGATAATAGTTTTTACTGAAAGAAAATGACAGTGCCTTTAACTAGATCTAATAAGAGTTATCTTTAGGCAAACTGATCTCTCTACTACACCCTTACTATTAAAGAGATCCATCCTTATGCAACCTTTATTTTGTTCTTTAAAAATCTTTCTTTAGCCATGTAACCATCTCTTATGCAATTAAAACACAGCATATTTCTGTGATTACCATTTCTGTAAGTAAAACTGGTGAAAGGGAGTTTTAGTGTGAATTCTTAAAGATGAGTAAATTCACAGGCTATTTCTGTGTTATCACGCCCTCCTTTCCCTCATATGTCAGTACCTAATGTGTCAGATATATCCTTTTACCTCAGAGTTCACTTGAGCTGTTGAACAAATAAATATGTTTCCCATCATAGGGTACACATGGAGCTGAAGAGAATACCTTATAATTACTAGGAAAATCTTAACAGGAAACAAATCCAAATCACCTATAATATATTTTATATATCTTTGAGTATGCATATAAGTATATAAAAATTTGCTTTCTTTTTAATTTTAAAAGTTCATTTTGAACATTTACTTTTAACTGACATAATCTACCTTCTCACAAGGATCTACTGCTTTATTTTCATAAGTCATAATTTACAAAATTACACTTAACACTAAGCTACTAAATTAAATGCAGATTTTTTTCAGTTAGAGAATCATAGCCCATTTTTAGTTAGTTAGTTTGTTTATTTTTTATATTTTATTTTTTTATTATTTATTTATTTATTAAAGATTTCTGTCTCTTCCCCACCACCGCCTCCCATATCCCTCCCCCTCCCCCAATCAACTCCTCCTCTCTCATCAGCCCAAAGATCAGACCCGGTTCCCTGCCCTGTGGAGAGTCCAAGGACCTCCCACCTCCTTCCAGGTCTAGTAAGGTGAACAACCAAACTGCCTAGGCTCCCACAAAGCCAGTATGTGCAGTAGGATCAAAACCCAGTGCCATTGTTCTTGACTTCTCAGCAGTCCTCATTGTCTGCTATGTTCAGTGGATGTGTCCAAGCTCTCTACCCTAGGCCATTTTCCCACAGGTTCTTTACATTATAAAATCACTTACTTGTGATTGTTTAGGTCACGTCTTTTTATAAGTGCTACACTTGGATTATAATGCCTTTCCTACTTCTGATACTTAACTCTGACTACTCCACATTCCATGTTCCTCATGACCAAATGACACTTCGTTCCTTCTCCAAACCTCCAGAAAACATCAAAGAGAAAAAATGATCAAAGTACTAGAGTAAGTATACTGGGCTCTGGTCAGCATCCAAAAGAGAGAGACAGAAGAAATCAAAAGGAAAAGTTATGTGTTTCTGGATCAGGACTCTGAACCGTAGAGATACCCAACAGAACCTTATAGTGGATCTAGAATGGCTGTATTAAAAAGCAGGGATTCTAGGATAGAAAACTATATTATCTCTCCAAAAACATAATTATTTCTCGTATCTCTTTAGCACAGCTTATAATGGATCTGTCTTCCTGAAACGTAGTCACCTGGTCATGTGATTGGCCAGGACAACAGGATTAAGTGTTCTATTTTTAAAATCAATTAATTTTGTTAATGATTTATATGTGGATGTGCATGTTTGTAATTGAATGAGTTTATGTGAACCATGTGCATGAAGGAGCCGGCAGAGGCAGGAAGGCAGTATCAAAACTCTGGGAACTGAGTTAACCTGTCAAAAAGGGATGTTACTGAGGCAGCATACTGCCAATAAAGTAAATTTCTGTAAATATTTCAGAGAATATGCCTTGGATAAAAATTGAAGTTTTAATACCACTATCTTTTACATGACATTGAAAGTCACAAGTACTAATGGAAAGTCATTTGGGTATAAAGGAATGTTGGGCGGAGGCTGCTAGTCAGTTCCTAGCTGCTTTGCCCCAAAATAATCACACAGAAACTACATTATTTAAAACACTGCCCATTAGCTCTAACTGCTTATTAGCTAACTCTTACATATTAATTTAACTCATTTCTATTGATCTGTGTATCACCACATGGCAGTGGCTTACTTTTGAAGTTTCAGCATGCCTGACTCTGCCAGTGACTCCATGGCTTCTTCCTGACTCTGCCCTTCTGTCTCCCATCATACAGTTCTGTTTTTCCCAGCTACCTAAGTACTTCCCTGCTATAGATCCAAAGCAGTTTCTCTATTCATTAATGGTAATCACAGCATACAGAGGTAAATTTCACATCAAAGGAAAGCTGTGAAAACACCAAAAAGTCCACTCTAGTACTGACCTAAGATAAGGATACAGAGGAGACAGTAAATCTGTAGACATGAACACAGAAAATCCAAAATATCTTAAGCCAAATGAAGGTAATTTTAAGCTGTAGGCTGAAATAAATTATACTGGATTGAAGACTATAATTCACTCATTTGATATAAATATATTCAGCTTTTTGAAATAAAGACTAATATGACTAATATGTATAAAGTCGATTTAGAATTGCAAAGCTATTTCTTCTAGGACCATTTCTCCATTTTTTTTTCTTTCTAGAAAAAGCTGATTTGTTTTTTGATGATATATATTTTCACTCTTGCAGAACATAAAAGACAATCTGCAACAAATCTCAGGTCGAATTGATGCTATTCACACCAAGAAGACAGGAGCCTTGCAAAATGCCACCTCTGTGGAAAGGGGGAAGCTACAGGATGCAGTGGCGCAGCTGGATTTCCAGTGGGATAAAGTTAACAGAATGTACAAGGAACGACAAGGGTAGGTAGCATTTTAATTGTCCTGAAAGGTTATATAGCAATTTTCAGGAAAATTTAAAATCCATTCAAATAGTTTTCATGGGTCAAAAGACAGAAAAGGAAAGGAAAATATATTACTGTATAACACAAACATATTATTACTAGTGGATTGAGTTGTTGAAATATTGTCTGCATATTACATCATCCTCTAAAGGTGCACATAATGTGAAGGCTGTTTTGTTCTTTAATTAAACTTATATAAAATGTAAAACATATATCTTTCATTCTATCTGCCTCCCATGTATTTATAAGAATTATGGTACTTAGAACTTTATAACACAAAAATTCCTTCATTTTAATTTATTATTTCCATTTGAAAGCTGATATTTATACATTTGATAGTCTCTTTTCCTATACCTCCATATTTTCTAACATGAAAAGCTTATTTGTTTTAAAATCAATTTTTATATCTACCGTAAGTAAAATACTTATCGTTTGAGTTAACTTTTGAAGGTATCCATATGCATTAGCCTCATATAACAAGAAGGTGAATTATTCCTTTAATAAATTTATATGCAAGTTTTCTCACCTCATACAAAATTTCAAATTTCGTAGTTTAAATATATACTTCTTCATCTGCCTGAGAAGAATTAAAATTATATTAGATCTCTCAAGTGTGTATTTATAGTTATTTTTATACTTTAGGTTTTAGTTTACTGCTTTATACTCTGAAACAGATATTTCAGAGAATAATTTTAGTATTTACCAATGATTGCCTTTATTATATTCCCAATTATCTTTCATCTAGAGTTATTCTTGTAAAGTATAATACATTTAGTTCTGTAATATTATTTTCCTATGAATAAAATACTGACTCATTAATTCGGCATAAAAGGTTTCCACATGATCCCTATTTACTTAGACCTGGTCAACCACGCTTTTTGTTACATGCCATCTGCACTACAACTCTTCTGCATTGCGCTTTAGCAATATGAAATTGCTTTGAAGTTTCTAAAGTGTTTTGTTTCCTCCTTTATCTTTTCATTCATATTCATCAAGATTCACTTTAAATGCTTTACAGCTCTTGAAATCCATGATTATCAGTGTACTATGCTTTCTTGAAGCTTAAAAATTAGTTTATCACTTACTATAATAAATCCATAAATCATTTTATATGTAAAGTATTTTCAAATATTGTTGTTACTTTATGTACAGTATATTCTTCGATGTGACCTTCTCTTAAAATTTACTGTGTAGTAATAAAAATTTTAATTTAAGCCTTGCAAATGTGAGAATATCACTCCTCCATTGAAGTAATGCAATTATCTCAACAAATGGTAAAATATTTAGTGCAACAATATCTAATTTTCTTGTTGATGAAGAAGAGAAAACCAGTAATCTGATATAAATACTGTACAAGACAGTCTTGCATTGCTACTGTAGTATATTTTCATACTCTGTGTGGACTAATTGTAAGTTACTACAGGATTCTCCAAATGATATCAGATTCATCACCTTTTGGAATGAGTTCATTCCACTGTCTTTTGTGAGTTTCCACTTATTTTCTTGTACCATTCTGGGCTATGCACATATGCTAAGAACTGTTGGAGTTTCTTGAGTATTCAGTGATCACTGTGCTTCTGTTGGGACCCATCCTTGAGGGGGGAAGAGGAGGAGGGCAAGTTCAGAGAGGAAGGAGTGAGCCAGGCACAATGTTGGGGAGAATCTTATAGCCTGACTGACTAGGAGTCAGATTGTTTCTTTATTTATACAGAATTCAATTAGCAGGGATAGATTCATGTTGTTCTAAAGTATAGATCATATCACATGTGTTTCACTTTCTCTCTCACCCCCTCATATCTCTTATTTATTATTGAAAAAACATGACAGACAGAGTTCTTATAAAATCATTTTGCCTCAAGTTTAAACATAATTGATAAACTGTTATCTATTATAACCATTTTTACTCATTAAGCCCATAACCCAAATTTTAAGAATCTAGAGGCACATGTCAACCTGTTCTTAGGCTAGTAGCCTTGGTTGTTTAGAGGATGCTAGACCAAAACAAAATTTGCAAGTCAGCCATGGCAAATTATCATGTTCAAAGCAGTGTATTAACTCTTAATGGTCAGAGTGTACAAAAATATCTACTAGCCAAAGCTGCTTCAGATATTATTCAAATTCTGGAACAGTACAAAGGTTACATTATATATGTGTGTGTGCACATGCACAAGCATGCATATGTGTATGTATTTGTTTTTAAGTCTAATCCTGGCATTCTGTTGTTCCTTGTTCATATGATACCATAGTGGCTCTGCATATGCTAATTCTTCTAAAAAAGGGAGGTGCTAACTTCTCATTTTTTTTAAAAAAATCATTGTTTCTTTATATTTTGTTCATCAGTATGAGTCTCTGTGTAGGGCAGAGGTAACTTCAGCTAATGGAACTTTGTTGTTCTATATGCCACACAGTAGCCTGAGTGTATAGTTAGTTGGAAGAGGCTTGCTATCTGATCTGTAGCCAACTCTTCTAGTCCACTGAACCTTGTTGAGCTTTTAAGTTTACTTTGTTTTGATTATCTTGTTCTGGAGTACTTACAGGGGCAAATGTTCCAAAAAATATCTCATAGCCTTATAAAGAAATCTCTGGCATCATTATATGTGTCACTATATCCAAGGTGTGAGGAAGACCTTCAAATAGATAAGGGCATCTCCCTAAAAGCAGGAGGATGAATATGTTTAGGACATTCCTGGCAAAGCTTAGAAACAGTAATCCCCGGGAAAGATATATATGATTCGTAAAAAAAATTTCCATCAATTCAATATCCCCAAACTGAACAAATGTCAAAAGTCCCCCCAAGTATGCAACAGGTGGAAACAAAAGCAAAGGTAGGATGGTGACCATCATGTAGCTTAGCTTTGCTGGATCTTTGTCCTGCAGCTGTGCTGGCCTTATAACTTTTGCGGTTCCTATCAGATATGGCTGTGCCAAGAAATATGTAGCATTTTTGCTTTCAGAGGCTCCTTCTTCACGGTAATCATACATCTGCTAATATGTGGTCAGCATGTGTTGAATTAGGAGCGGAGGCGCTGCATACCCAGCACCCGACCGCCTGCACGGCTAGCTTTATACCCGAAATAATTACACGGAAACTGTATTCTTTTAAACACTGCCTGGCCCCATTAGTTCCAGCCTCTTATTGGCTAGTTCTTACATATTAATCTAACCCATTTCTATTAATCTTTGTAGCCCACGAGCTGGCTTACCAGGAAAGATCTTAACCTGCATCTGTCTGGAATGGGACAATCATGGCGACTCTCTGACTCAGCTTCTTTCTCCCAGCCTTCTGTTCTGTTTACTCCACCCACCTAAGGGTTGGCCTATCAAGGGGCCTAGGCAGTTTCTTTATTCCTTAACCAATGAAATCAACAGATTGATATATGACACTCCCACATCAAGCATGTTGACTTTTAACAAAGGAAAGCAGTTCTTTTCATTTCACCTTTGACCCTAGAAATAATATTGAAGTAGGAACACTAATGCTAGTCCTTCAAGGAAGTAGCTGAAATTTCATACAGATCTGAGATATTTTGAATTTCTGTTGAGTAAATAAGTCT
Organism: Microtus ochrogaster; assembly: GCF_000317375.1. NCBI lineage: Eukaryota > Metazoa > Chordata > Mammalia > Rodentia > Cricetidae > Microtus > Microtus ochrogaster. Next base: position 264,650 of record NW_004949156.1, read on the forward strand.
CTAAACTCAATAGTCTTACTCTTTCTTGTTCAAAGGCCAAAATGGAATTCTCACTTTCATTTGGCCTTCTCAAACATTTAGAAGCTCTATCATTTTCTGTGATGTTTACTGAAATCTAGGTAAACACTTGTAAGTAATTGTTTATAAGCAGAAACTCTAGAGTTCATCTTCCTTTGGAATCGTGGCTTCTTCCTAGACTGACTGTGCATTCTTGATCAAAGTGTTTAGCTTTTTATTCTCCCTATTTTTAAAATGGGAAAAGAATATTTCTTAAACTACTGTGTTGTCATGAGGAGTCAGTGAAAGTGCACATGTATAAGGACTTTTATAATGACAACATTGATCCTGTGACTCCGACACTTTTGATTTCCGATAATATATTATGGTTTTGCTTGTTTGTTTATTTCATGTGGGGAGAGGGCATTCATGTTCCGTTGTACACAAATGGAGTTCACAGGACTATTTCAAAAGATGTTTTCTCAGTCTATCATGCGGGTCCCAAGGAATGAATTCAGGTTATTTGCATTGGCAGCAAGCACCTGCTGAGCCCATAGTTTATTTTTATACTTCCATATTTTTTTCCTCTTACTATAGAGAGATGAGTTAGACTCAGTCTCTGCTTTGGATATCATTACAGATATGGAAACAAAATTGATAGCCAGCCAGTAAGATAAGAGTAGATAAATATAAGATATGCTATTCTTATGGCAAGAGTGATTTCCCCAGTGATTGAAATTGAATCAGCTTATTCAGACTCAGAATGACTCAAAATATAGTACTTCTGTCATGATTCATTCCTTAAAAATAATATTTAAATAATTTTTGAGAATTTCATGTAATACCTTTTGACTATTTTCATACCCTTCTCCATCTTCTCCAAGATCCACCACCATTCCATTACCTACCCCTGTTTTTATTTTCTCTGAGAAGAAAACAGTATTTTTATGCTGTCCAAATACCTCTGCTGTAGGGCAGGCCATGGGATATGATCAACATACCAAGGTCAAACTCCAAAATAAAATAGACTCTTCTTCTTCCAGCACCTATTATATCCTCGCAGTTCTTAATACAGAGTGCAGCTTGGGCCTACCTGTACCCTTAATGTTGGGATTCTGTCTGGCTTGGGCTTGTACAGACTTCATGAGCATTGTCACAGTCTTCTAGTAGATATGCAACCTTCCTATTGTATGCAGAAAATGGTCCTTGTTAGTCATCTAGCATTTCTGAGTCTTATGATCTTATCTTCCGAGATGCTTCCTCAGCCTTAGGGAGAGTGGTATGATACAGATGTCCCATTTAGGGCTGAAGAATGTTCTGCAGTGTTGTCTTCTCTGCGTGATGATAAGGCTGTGTTTTTGTGCTAATTGCTATAAAATGTAAGAAGAAACTCACTACCAGTGAAGAAATGTAATCATCAATCTTACCCACCTGGGAACCCTATGATTTACAGTAATTACAGAACTGGAAAATACAGCCAACCACAGGTGCAGCAGTAGCATGAATGCTATGGCTTTAACCAACCACATTATGTTCAGAATTCAAATTCATACTATAGGACCTATACGTGGCATGATTGCAAACAAGAACCTGCGCCTAGTGGTGTCAAAGGTCCTATAAGGAATGTGGAAATTTAAAAAAAAATGCTTTCTAGTATTAGAGATGTATTATTATTTCTGAAATCCTTCAAACTGGTTTTCTAGTGGATGGTTTTATACCCATAGCATACTAGCAGCACTAATGGGGCTTAATAAGTTATCCAAATAAAGCATAAATTTGGGAGTTGGAATGACTGGAAGTTGCCAAAAGAATGTGTTGTGAAATGGGAATAGATATGATGATATTTCATTGTATACATGTATGGGGTTCTCGAGAATTAAAAATATGATTTTAAGAAGACCTCTAAATGTCAGACACTCTGTATTGTTTTCTTTTTTTTTCTAATACAACTTTTATGATTTCTAAAGACAGTGATGAATAGGTAATATGTTCACGAGTTTATTCCTTAAAACTTCCGAATATAGCACAATTGAAACAGAATCATAAAAAAATCAAGCAGTTTCTAGACTCCAAATCGCTATACAGCCATAAGATGGCATTATTGTGTTACATCATGTTTCAAGTATAGTATAAGATGGTGTTTTTATAAAATCTTCATTCCTCCTTGAAAAATCCATTTAATCATATGTTTCAGGGTGGATCTCCTATGTATATAAGCAGTTAAATTCAAGATTTTATGCTTTATATATAATTTTAAGAAAATATAAAGTCAAGATCACTGCTTTAAATAACGTTGAATTTCTACAGCAAAATTCCTTTAAATGGGTAAGAAAATCAGTATAAGTATATATTTGTTGATTTTTTTTTGAGACAGTGCTTTTCTGTGTAGCTTTGGAGCCTTTGCTGGCACTTGTTCTATAGATCAGGCTGGCTCGAACTCACAAATATCTGCCTACCTCTGCATCCCAAGTGCTGGGATTAAATCCATGTGCTACCACTGTGCAGCATAAGTAGATCTTTAAAATGGAAATTTATTATTTATGATGTTTCATAAAATCAATTAAATATTGGTAAATAAACATGTATGGGGAGAAAATAGTTTTAAAGAAAGAACAATTGTCTAGCCCTGTGTTAACTAAAAAAGCAAAACTTTAAAGAATAAGTATACTTTTATTTTTTTGTTGTTTTTGTTTTTTGTGTTCTAATTTTACAGCAAGCAATTTTTTGGCTTTATTGACTGTTCTACTTTTCTTGTCTTCCCAACATCTATTTCAGATATACTGTTCAATAGTTGACAATGCCAGTTTTATTTTTATTTTTTAATTTTTATTCTTCTCTCATACATCACATCCTGACATCTCTTTTTCTCTCTCTCCACTTTTCTATTGGGTTGTCTCATGAAGTTGCTGGCTGATGCCTCTCTGATGACAATTGGGCTAGGCATTAATCTGTGAGTATAGCAGAATATCATTAGGAATAATTTCATATACCTTTATTACACCACCCTATAAGTCCTGCATTGTTCTATCCTGGGCCTCTGGTCTATCCTGCTTCTGGTGCATCCACTGTGGGCTTCCTCTTGCAGCGTGAGCCTCCATTTGGACTAGATATTGTTTGACTACTCCTAGAAAGTCCTGTGCCACTGTTATTTCTGTACAACTTAAAGGCAGGACAGATTGTTTACTAACCCCACTGAAGGCTGATTTCCAAAATATATAAAAAAAAAAAAAAACTAAAGAAGCTAGATCTCAAAAAAACCAAATAATCCAGTTTAATAATTGGGTACAGATCTAAGGAGAAGATTCTCAACAGAAGAAGCTTAAATGGCTGAGAAACATGTTGTAATATGAGCCGCGGGGCTACGTCTCCAGCACCCCAGCCACCTCCGGCTACCTTTACCTGAAATAATTACACGGACACTGTATTCTTTTTTTTGTTTTGTTTTGTTTTGGTTTTTTTTGTTTTGTTTTTGTTTTATTTTTTTTTATTTTTTTTTATTTATTTTTTGACACTGTATTCTTTTAATCACTGCTTGGCCCATTTCTATCTAGCCTCTTCTAGGCTAACTCTCGCACCTGGACTAGCCCATTTCTAATCGTCTGTGTGTAGCACCCCAAGGTGCGCTTACC
>NW_004949156.1:268383-279619 GCF_000317375.1 Microtus ochrogaster
CTCACTTCCTCTTCCTCCCAGCATTCTGTTCTGTTTACTCCTCCCACCTATGTTTTAACCTATCAGGGCAAGCAGCTTCTTTATTTAATTAACTAATGACCTTCCTCCATCAGAAACACGTAAGAGGATGTTCAATATCCTTAGCCATCAGGGAACTACACATCAATATGAATCTATCGCTTATGTTGGAGAGGATATGGAGCAAAGAGAATATTCATTCTTCCATTTCTGGTGAGAGTGTAAACTTCGACATCCTCTGCAGAAATTAGTGTGGTGATTTCTCAGAAAACTGGGGATCAGTTTGGCACATGACCCAGCTATATCACTCATGGTTAGTAATTTTTTCAGATTTAACATTTTCTTTGACTGATATATCAGTTTCTTCTAATGAATCTTCCATGCCTGAGATTCTTATTTCCATCTCTTGTATTCTGTTGGTGATGCTTGGATCTGTAATTTCTGTTTGCTTACCTAGATTTTCATCTCCAGGATTCCCTCAGTTTATGTTTTCTTTATTGTTTCTATTTCCATTTTTTTGGTTCTGAATTATTTTTCTCCACGTGTTTGCTTTTTCTTGGCATTATGTTAGGAATATATTCAATTTATCTAATTCTTATGCTGTGTTTTCCTCAATTTCTATAAGGGCTTTATTTGTTTCCTTTTTAAAGTCCTCTGTCATCTTCATAAAGTTGGTTTTAAGGTTATGTTTTGTGTTTCATCTATGTTGGAAAATTCAGGACTTAACGGAGTAAGATAGCTGAGTTCTGGTGGTAAAATATTGCCCTGGCTGTTGTTGATTGTGTTCTTATGCTGGTCTCTAGACATCTGCATTTGGAGTTATTATAGTTTCATGTGCTTAATTCTGAGTTTGTCGTTGTTCTATGGGTGTTTTCTCCCTTGGTTTCTGTTTCCTCTATGGTATTTTAGCTTAAGTGACCAACAATTCTGGTGGCTGTTGTAGCCTCTGGTCTATCAGGGTACCTCTGCTAGAATTCCGGCAGCCTGTGTGGCCTCTGGGGTTCTGGGAGCAGGTGTGGCCTCTGGTAAAGCATGAGGCTTCTCCTGAAGTTAAAGAGTGCCATACCATTATGAGGAGAGGGGTGGCTGCTGAAGGTAGGCTAGACATGCTCTGAGGAAAGTTTAGTGTTATGTGTGCTGGGGAAGACCTTCTCTGGAGTTCTGGGTGCTAGTGTCGCCTCCAGTAAAGCAGTTGGGAAGGAATACATATTCTATGGCAATCTTTTTAACTTAAAGATGAGCACATTCAAATTTCAAAGTCATATGCATGATCCTTTTTGCCTTTCTTTACAAACCTTCTTTAAATACAAGCAGCAGCAGTTTCTAGGTTTGTGTGGTGTTTAATTTCTTTATTGTGATGCTAATGATATAGAAGTTTCCTTTAATAATTCTTGCAATACCGAATGTTTCGGTACAATTTTCTGCATGGATGCCATATTAGAGTGAAATTTATAGATTTACAGATTGTAAAAGGGAAAAGAATCTAAAAACAAGAAAGATGTAAGCAGGATAAAAGAAAGAGTTTTAGTAAACACATATTGCCTTGTGTTTGTTTGAACATTTCACCCTGAACCTCTGAGAGCACTTTATCATTTCCCAGGATAGCATCGTTAGGAAGGTTAGGGGGAGTACAGCTTTATAGAAAGTCTTTTCCCAGAATGTTATTATCATTTTTAAATCACAACACCATATTTCAGTTGAATCTGAAATTGGGAGAGCTGGAAACTACTTCTGCAAAAATTTCTTCATTGTTTTCCTTTGTTGGTGCCTCATAGATTTTACTGTCCTGTGCACAGGATGAAGAAAATAAAATAACGAATGAAATAATAACACTACACAGTAGATATCTGGGGTTTTAGGTCTATGTTAGACAGCTTGCCTGTCACACCCAAGGCCATGGGTTCAATCTCGAGAATGACATTAAACAATTAAAATATATGAATAACTTTAAAAATAAGGCTTAAAAAAGAAACCAAAACAATCTGATTTGAATAGAAAATTCTTCAGTCATCTCTGGAGAACAAGCATGCCACTCTTAAAACATCTCTTTTCTCAGTTATTATTTCTCTAACACATGTAATAAATGATTCACCTCTTTTGTCAGTATAAGAGACATCACTGCACACTGCCTACTGAGAAGGATAACACAGTAATTCCATGTCATCAACTTATTACTGTATCGTCTAAAGTGGAAGCTACAAAGACAGAAGCCTAATTTGGGATCATTTCCAGAATTGCTCCCAATAAAGCATTTATCTATGGCATTAGTAGTCCTCTTCTATTTGTTACAATATCTTATAGAGTTGGGAAGATACATGAGAAGCATATAACAGATATTGATAATTCAAGAGATAGCCCTTTTCAGTTTTCAAATTATTCTCTACCAAATCCAAAGTTTTTCATGTGAGCATGAACTGTCATTTACCATTCTAGGTGTAAAAGTCTATATGCCAATATATTATAATTCAACTCTGAGTGTCTACATTATCTTGAATTAAGGAGAGAGGAAGTAATTAACATGCCATGAACATGAGAAAGTTATTTATATCTCATTCCAAGATTTTTTTTTACTGTGAGAAATTGCATCAATTATACAGATAAGGAAAGGAAGATGTGATAGCAGTAAGAATAAGACAGTCTATAAAAATCTATTTAAAAAAAAACCTTTTAAAACATCATGATAAAGGGGAAGACTGATTTTAAATTTCAATATTATTTTTAAAAATCATTACAAAGTAAACAATTTTATGCAACCATTTTTAAATTTTCAGTATTTGTGTAAAAAACGAGATCCTATGCCTACAAATGTAGCAGAATTTTTAAAAATGAAGACACATTACAATTCTAAATATTAAAAGTATTTAGAAATTTATACTTGACTTTGACATTTTATGTGAGATAGGTAACCTTATCTCATTTACCATATATGCTACTACATTGATTATTCTGGATTAGGTTTTAGTTCAGAACATAAGTAACTGCCTCGGTTTTGTTTCTTTATACATTGCCCAGTGGTATTAAGTACATACATGGTAATCAATAATATCTGCTAATAATAGTAACAGAAACTACAGATTGATAACGTTTATATGTGACATATGCCAGATATATCACAAACATTGGAGAATGTAAATCTCTTACTAACCTACCCTGTTGTTCTCTTTTCTAATCTTTTGTCTACAGCTATGTAGCCATGAGTATTCAATTTCACTTCTACCCTCCTCCCAAATAATTCTACTTCATGCTGTTTTGTTTAGTTATTCATATTTATACCAAGTCATTCATATTTATATTTGTACAGTCATTCATATTTCTATAATCTAAACTAATCCGTAGCCAGTGTAAATATCTTTTACTGGTCACTAAACACTGAAACAGCAATTATGAACCAAATAGAGGAAACTGTGTTTTTATCCATATGCCCCAAATGCTTTGTATAACTTTATGTTAATGACACAGAAGTTTGTAACACTGAGGTTAAGAATATAAGAGGTTAATTCCACAGAGTTAGTACTAGCAGATTGTCTTTGTTGGGGTTTCTATTACTGTGAAGGGACACCATGACTATGGCAACTCTTCTAAAGGGAAACATTTAATTGAGGTGATATTACCATCATTAGATGAGGATTCCATTTTCCTCATAGTGAGATATGATAGCATGCAGGCAAACAAGGTGCTGGAAAGACAGGTAAGAGTTACACATCTTTCAGGCAATAGAAAGTGATGTGAGTGAGGCTTGACCAAAGGAGACCTTAAAATCCACCTTCTCCATGACACCCTTCCTCCAACAAGGCCACACCTCCTAATAGTGCCACTCCCTTGGGAAGCCATTTTCTTTCAAACTGCCACATTCCACTTTCTTTTGCTCAAAGACTTGAAGCCATATCATAATGCAAAAATGTATTCAGTCCAACTTCAAAAGTCCCCATAGTATATAGCAGTCTCAAATTTATTTAAAAGTATAAAGTTCAAAACTGTTCAAAAATTCATACAATATCTTAACTTTAATACCCTGTAAAATAAAAATCAAAAAGCAGATCACACATGCTTCCAACATATAATGCACAGGACACATATTACCATTCACAAATATAAGGAAGGGAGTATTTGGAAATTGCAGACTGAAGCAAGATCAAAATCTAGCTTGGCAAACTTCAAACTCTGCATCTTCATGTCTGATGTAAAAGTGTTCAGATCTCTGATTCCATTGAGCTTTGTTTATTACAATATATTTTTTTCTCTTGGGCTGATTCCACTCTTGTAGACAGAAGTTTCTACTTTGCCTAGTCCTCAGCCATTCAGTCCCAACAAAACACGCAGAGGCTTATATTAATTATGAGCTGTTTAGCCTATCAGTTTTTACAACTTAATTAACCCATAGTTCTTATCTATGTTAGCCACATGTCTTGGTGCCTTTTATCAGGGAGGCATTCTCATCTTGCTTTCTCTGTGTCTGGATAACAACTGCAGACTAACACTTTCTTCTTACCAGAATTCTCCTAGTCTGGTTGCTCTTCCTTTACTTCCTGCCTAGCTACTGGCCAGTCAGCACTTTAATAAACCAATATGAGTGACAAATCTTTACAGCGTACAGCATACTCTCTTAGCAACTTTCGTCATCAAGTATCTTGTGGCTCTGACAACTCAAATATCTTGGTGTCTCCAAGGTAATCATGGTATCAATTTCACAACTTCATGCAATGGCCTCTCTAGACATCAATTTAGGGATACCCCTCACACATGCTTAGCCTCAGTGGCTTTTCTTCTATCTTTAACTCCAGAACCACGTGGATGAAGCTTCCAAGTTCTGCTGCTTGGTGGGTCTGGAACACGGTCCCCTCATTTTACTGTTTTACCAGCTTTCTGTTTTACTGCCTAAGCTTGGCTACCTTGAACTTACTTTGTAGATCAAGCTGATCTTAAACTCAGAGATCTGCTACCCTCTGCCCTCAGAGCTGGAATTAAAAGCATGCACCACCACACCCCACTCTAAGCTTTTCTTTAATTGCTGTTCACAAGTTGAAAGCTTATCTGGGTAGTATATTTCCCTGTGATTACAACTCCCTTTATTTCATTTCTTAATCTGTTCATCCCTTGAAAACAGAACCTAACCTCATTTTACTTTCTGGTGCTCCTTTTCTTCTCAAATAATTTTCCTTGCTCAACTTGCTCATATATATATATATATATATATATATATATATATATATATATATATATATATATAAAATCTTCATTAAAATTACCACTAGAAACCATACAAAAGAGTCTATACTAGGCTCTTTTGAGATTTCCTTTGCCAAAACTCTCTACTTTAGCCTTAGGCAAACTTTTCAGAGAATAGCAAAAAACAGCCATATTCTTCCCAACATATCACAAAAATAATCTCTAGGCAACATATTAAAATTGTTCTCTGAAACCTCTTCAACCAGACCCCGCCATGCACAGTTCATCAAATCGCAGTTAACACTGAAATTACCTGGTGCGAGTGAGAAGGAGACACAGAACGCCAACAAACCCTCTTAGGAGTTTATTAGAGGGGAGTGTGCACAGGCCTGGAGATCGAGGTGCAGAGAGAGAGCGAAAGATGGCTCATCCAGCTTTTAAAGGCTCCCCCACACATGTGCACAGGGGGTTGGCGTGACTACATCACACTGATGACGTAGATGAAGGGTAACTCACGCATGCGCGCAAGGGTTTAGCTGAGTCAGACGTGGATGTAACCACACCTGCGCGCACGTGGGTCACATGGGGCCTGGATGATGGGTGACTCATGCATACATGCAAGGGTTTACCAGTGTCATACGTGGATGTAACCACGCAAGTGTGCACATGTGTCATGCGGAGCCTTTTGTGCCCGAGGGCCTGACCACACGTGCCTGCCTTTAGAACCTCGAAGTTAAGACTTATTTGTGGCTGAATAATTAGAAACACCAGTGTCTTCCATGCTCCTACTGATATGATCCATTAAGCAACACTTAAAACATTCCACTGGTTTCTTAACCCAAAGTCCTAATTCCTCCAAAGAAAATCATAGTCAGGCCTATCCCAGTGACCCACTGCCTGGTACCACCTTCTGTCTTAGTTAGGGTTTGTGAAGAGACACCATGATCACAATAACACTTATAAAAGAAAACATTTAATTGAGGTGGAGGCTTAAAGTTTCAGGGGTTCCGTCCATTATCATCATGGTGAAACATGGCAGCATGCTGGACAAATAGCTGAGATACATTTTGCAGGTAGCAGGGACTGAAGTGAGGGTCAGACTGAGTGAAGCTTGAGCAAAGGAGACCTAAAACTCCACCCCTATCTTGACACACTTCCTCCAACAAAGCCACACCTCCTAATGGTACCCCTCCCTTTGAGAGCCATTTTCTTTCTAGGCAACACACAAGTATTCAATTTTAGTTGACTGACTACCAAAAGCTCATTAAAGCAAACTACCAACATATATCTTCATACATATTTATGATTTTTCTCATATTTTATTTAAAATCGGAACCATGAAATGTATTACAGCACTTTACTTAGATACTTAAATTAGCCCTTTGATTATATTTTCTAGATTATTTACAATGTCTTCTAAATCCTTAGTTTTTATCTGCGGTTGTGGGAAGAGTCAGATAAAGGGAGTCTGCAGTTTTGAATGGAAGAAATTTTGTAAATGCTTCAAATGTTATTCCTTTCTTCCGTCAGCCTATTTTTTTGTATGTCCCTATCATTATATCAAAACATTGAAGAGTTACAATCTGGTTTGCTGTTGATGATCACCATTTCACACAAGATCATTTGCCTTATGTCTTCATAGATACTTTTAAATCCTTATAGTTCATATAGATCACATGGTTCACTTGTCACATGTGCAAAAATGTACATAGAGACTAGTTTAATACTATCTTCATATAAGAAATTGAATACCTATGAAATTCACATGGCACAATTTAGCCAGAGTCTTTTTCTTATAGCAATTGTATATTTCTGTTTCCAAGGAGAGTTACATATACACATTTCCTTTCTTGAACATAGATACTTCAATTTCTTCAGTGTATAAGTGATTCATTTACCTTATTTATAATTTAGTAAGCATACATTTTAATTTTGTATAATGAAAAGACTATAACTGTATACTCTATGCAATCTTTTATCTGTATAAAATATACAAAGCAAAATTGTATATCTGTAATATTAACATTTTGGAGATTATTTTGCTATCTCTTCACTTTGTGTTTCTTTACTTTGCCAGATTATTAACATTTTCTTTGATTACACATTTAAAAAGTACTTAGAGTTTATGAGTTTTGAAAATTCTACCATCAAAACTCTACTAACACATTGTTTTCAGATATGATTTTTGCTCCATCAGTAAAAATTTGCTTCGCCAAGATTGATGTTGATACAGTGATACATTAAGGAAAGCATATTTCTGTCCCTGAAAACCTCTGGGGTTATTCAATCATTGTAGATTGGTGACTGATAATTCTTGATTTCTAACTAGTTATCCTTCAGATTTGCACTTTTACTAATCTATTTCAGGAGGTTGTTCCCACAAAATTCATATTATAAGGTGATAGAAAAAGGTAAGGAGAAAGGACAAAGTATGCATATCAATGGTCTTTTAAAATTCAGTATATGTTCATGTTCTCGTGTGTGTGGTAACATGTGAGCCATGACCGTTCTGTGTGCCAAGACATGCATGTGGAAATCGGAAGAGATTCTTAGGCTTTTGTACTTATCCTCTACTTTGAGGTAGAACTTATTATTTGTCACTCCACATACCAGACAATCTGATTCTTCAATTTCCTGTGATTCTCCTGCTCCTGCCCCTTTCTCCATTCTCCCTGTAGAAACTCTTGATCATGGAGCTACATCATCTACCTTTGTACTCATTCTAAGAATCCAAACCCACATAATCACAATTCTATGACAAACACTTTACACACTGAGTCATCTTCTTCATCCCAAATGGGCTTTTAAAAAATTGTCAAGGTTCTGTCATACTGTATTTCCATTGTTCAAAGATCAGTCTCATAAAAAATCCTTAAGTTGAAAGCATTGCTGGGAAATATAAATTTCCTGTGTGCTCTCTGCTAATATGTATTTCATTACATAAAAAAGGAAAAATTATGTTGTAGGAAAATGTATAATCTTTATCTTATCATGTACACAGAAATTAGCATTTTGTTTTAGAAACAACTCTTAGAAAATTGCAAAAACAATAGTTCTGTCTACACTTAATTTTTTTAAACTTTCTTTGATCATTTGATGAACTCCGATTCTAGCTTCCTGAATTAACTTAGGATAAAGTTAGAAGTATTTGATTATTTATCAAGAAAACTATTTTTCCTTATTATCACATCTTCAAAGCATTTTCTTCTTAACTTTTTTGGATTTAAAAATAAGCCTTATTTTTGAAGATTAGAAAGAAATGGAGAACTGTGTTGTCATAGTGTTGCTATGCTATAGGTTCACTACTTACAGGGATCCTGCTTCCACATCCTTTAATTAAGTCATATTATAAATTGCATGAACTAATTTAATAGATACCTTCAACTACCCCAAACAACCTCTACAAAAAAAGTTAACATCAACTGTGGAGGCCATGGGAGTTGTAGCAGGTGACAACTAGTGTTCAGATGTCAACTCACCAGAGGAATGACTTTCTAATGGAGAATCCTCTCCAGGTAAGGCCTATGGGAACACATACTCAGGAAACTGTTGCTCCTGCCTATAATTTCACATGGACAAAAGTAGCTATGATGTCACCCCAATATGTGAATTGTAGTATGTAATCTCAGGTAAAATGTATACGTATTTTCATGATTGCATCTCAGACTTATGGGTGCATATATCTGTGGGTGGTCAGGAAGATGACTTATTAATTTGTCTAATTTATATATATATATATATATATATATATAAAGATATGCTTCCTAACTAGATATGTTGTCCCACAGGAGTGTAAGACACTTAAATCCTACTTTTTTCTTTCCCTCAGACTAACACATGACAACACTTTCTGCCAAATCTAAGACAAGCTACACACAATTAGCTCATTTTTTTAACCTCAGACCAAGTTCAAATTGTACTGTTTCCTTTTTATTATTATTATGAATTTTAAATAATTTTTTTCTCATTTTACATAACTATCCCTATTCCCACTCCCTCCTTGTCCCCCATCCCACCCTTTGCCCCACCCCAACCCCATCCAATCTTCAGAAATGGTAAGGCTTCCCATGCAAGTCAACAAAGTCTGACACTTCACTTCAAGGCAAGACCAGGATACTCCCTCTTATATCTAGGCTGAGCAAGGTATCCCTTCAAAGAGAATGTGCTCCACGACAGCAGTTCAAGCACTAGGGATAGGTCCTGGTCCAACTGCCAGTGGTCCCATAGACGTCCCAAACCTCACAACTGTCCCTCACATTCTGTGGTACTAGTTTGGTCTTATGCAGGCTCCCTGTTGTCAGTCCAGTGTCAGTGAGTTCTCGCTAGCTCAGGTCAGCTGTTTCTGTAGGTATCACCATCATGGTCTTGAAGCCTTTGCTCATATTATCGCTCCTCTCTCTCTTAGACTGGGCTCCAGTAGCTTGGCCCAGTGCTTTGCTGTCGATCTGTTTCTGCTTCCATCAGTTGCTGAATGGATGCTCTATGACATCTCAAATTCAAAGACAAGAATTACCTCAGAGTAAAGGGTTGGGAAAAGATTTTCCAATTAAATTGACCTAAGAAACAAGCAGGTGTAGCTATCCTAATATCTAAGAAAATAGACTTCAAACTAAGTCAATCAAAAGAGATGGAGAAGGACACTTCAAACTCCTCAAAGTAAAATCCATCAAGACAAAGTCTTAATTATGAACATTTATGCCCCCAATACAAAAGCACCCACATGTGTAAAAGAAATATTACTAAAGCTTAAATTGTACATCAAACCCCACACGTTAATAATAGGATAATTCAACACCCCACTCTTCCCCATAGACAGGTTAACCAGATAGAAACTTGACAGAGAAATAAGAGAACTAACAGATGTCATGACTCAAATGGACTTAACAGACATCTACAGACCATTTCTCCCAAACACAAAAGAATACACCTTCTCAACACCTCATGGAACCTTCTCTAAAACCGACAACATACTCAGTCAAAAAGCAAACCTCAAGAGATACAAAAAAATGAATAACGCTCTGCATCTTATTGAATCATCATGGCTTAAAGTTAGAATTCAACAGCAACACTAATCACAGAAAGCTATCAAACTCATGGAAATTGAGCAATACTTAACTGAATCACCCCTGAGTCATAGAAGCAAAAAAAAAAAAATTAAAGACTTCCTAGAATTCAATGAAAATGAATGCACAACATACTCAAATTTATGAAACACTGAATACAGTGCTAAGAGGAAAGGTCATATCACAAAATGCCTACACAGAGAACTTGGAGAAATCTCACACAAGCAGCTTAATAGCACATCTGAAAGATATAAAACAAAAAGAAGCAAATATGCCCCGGAAAAGTAGATGCCAGGAAAAAATCAAATGGAGAAGTGAAATCAATAAATTAGACAAAAAGAAAGCAATAGAAAGAATCAATGAGGCAAATAGGTTTTTTGAGGTGGTGGGGAAATTAACAAGATAGACAAACCCTTTACAAACAAATCAAAAGGCAGAGAGGGAATATGCAAATTAACAAAATCAGAAATGAAAAGGGGGACAGAACAACAGACACGGAGAAAATCCAGAGAATCATGAAGTCATCCTTAAATGTTTCTATATATGGATCATAAGTTAAAACTTTACAGATATGCCCAAGTTCAGAGTTGCAGATTAATGCAAAAGTTATTAACACAAAGCAACCTAAAAAAGTCAGGTCAGTTCTTCACTTGCCAAATCTGGCTGATAAGACTTGACTCTGTACAGATCTTTCTACAGCTTGTATCATTGGACACTATGCCCCTGGCCTCTGGTCACATCCTTACACCTGAAACCTTGAGACATAATGTTTCCATGGTAAATGACCCAGCAGCTCCTTATCATGTACCCAACCAACCACTGAAATGTTCTTTTTTTTCTTTTTAGCCTTTAGCCACCTGTAAAAAATGTATTTAAAGCCGGGCGGTGGGGGCGCACGCCTTTAATCCCAGCACTCGGGAGGCAGAGGCAGGCGGATCTCAGTGAGTTCGAGACCAGCCTGGTCTACAGAGCTAGTTCCAGGACAGGCT
>NW_004949156.1:279719-280921 GCF_000317375.1 Microtus ochrogaster
CGAGACCAGCCTGGTCTACAGAGCTAGTTCCAGGACAGGCTCCAAAGCCACAGAGAAACCCTGTCTCGAAAAACCAAAAAAAAAAAAATGTATTTAAGCTAGGTGAAGAGAAAAGCAAGGGAAAATCGGAAGAAAGAATTAAACGAAAGGATAAAAAGAAAAAAAATAGAACTTAGAAGAAAATTAGAGGGCAGAAAAACAAGCAGAGCAATAAAGAACATGACGAGAACAACACGGGTGTAAGTGTATTCTGTATCCCTCAGCTAGAAAATTTATAAACTAAGTGCCGCTTTGCTGAGAACTTCTTCCTGGAACTTTGGAGGGGGCCTTAAAGAGCTCGATTCTCAACCTACAGTTAAAACCGCAATAATGTACAAAAGTGACAGGGCTTCATTCCTTGACATGTAAGATGAAGCCTCGGCAAAATACAAAAGTAGAGTCTAGCTTAGAAATGCCTTCATATAAAACTTGGAGCCAATAAATTACATGGGATCACCAGAAAGTTAAGCTTTGAATTAATCATTAAAGAAACATTTTTCTGCAGTGCACATGGGTGCACATGTCTCTCCCTGTTTGGACCCTGATTATGAATGCTTATCTGCTGCAGTACCACCTGTTCACAGTCTATCTCAGATTGCATCATTTATATTTTCTCTTTTGGATTTTTGTTTCAGGACCCACAGAAAGAATGCGTGTTCATAATATGCTTTCTTTTTAGACTCTACTATCTGAAAACCCAAGGTTTTTAAATGACATTTAAAAAATATTGTATTTAACATGAAATGAAAAGGGTCTGGTGTGCATAAGAGGCAGGCCAAAGCAAATTATAAAGGCTTTTTGGAGATGCAGTTCAGTGATACAGTGCTTGTATGAAGTACTAGGGAATACTAATTTTGAGTTTTTTTACATTATTTTTGTAAAGTCCTGCTTATCTATCAAGACCTAATGTAAATATTTACTACTTTATATCAGTCTATGGATCTGCAGGCAGGTCTAGAGTGTTTAAACTAGTCCTTAATACAGTTCCAAAAAAGTTCTGCCCATAAGATTAGGTATGTTATACTATGCTAAACACCTTTGGACATTCCCTTCCTTCCTTCCTTCCTTCCTTCCTTCCTTCCTTCCTTCCTTCCTTCCTTCCTTCCTTCCTTCCTCCCTCCCTCCCTCGCTAGCTTTCATGCTTGCTTTTTATTTTTCATTTT
>NW_004949156.1:281021-285529 GCF_000317375.1 Microtus ochrogaster
GTCTAGAGTGTTTAAACTAGTCCTTAATACAGTTCCAAAAAAGTTCTGCCCATAAGATTAGGTATGTTATACTATGCTAAACACCTTTGGACATTTCCTTCCTTCCTTCCTTCCTTCCTTCCTTCCTTCCTCCCTCCCTCCCTCCCTTCCTTCCTTCCTTCTTTCCTTCCCTCCTTGCTAGCTTTCATGCTTGCTTTTTATTTTTCATTTTTTTTAACCAGGAAAGAACCATGCATTTCATTTTATAATCACCCTTAAGCCAAATCCAGCAGTATTGTTGGGAATTTGACAATGCAAGCTTATTATTTATTGAGAAAACTTTAACAATGAGAAATCACACCCTCAAAGGGCTGAGGATATGGTCACTGGTAGAGCACTTGCACAACATTATTCATCTCCTTTCCATCCTCACAACCACAAAAAATACGCTGCATAATTTTGGAATTAATAGTAGTCCTAAGGAACATTGAATGCCAAGACCTCCATTTGTATCATAGTTTATTTCACGTAATACTGATATGGGGTACTTTTCCTATAGGCAGCTTCATTCTAATAGACATGATGATTTTCAGTTGTTATATAACAAATATAGAAAAGACTTTATGAAGTACATGTATTCTAAGCACAGCATTTAAGATTCAAAATGCTTTCCTAAGGGCAATACACTGTTAACTACTATTTGGTTACAAATTGTATGCTTGTTCATCTTTTTGTTTGTCTTGAGTTCTACCACTCTTGGTGGACATTTGTTTTAGGTATGGTGTTTTAACACTAAAACAAATTCAGCTTACTATGAGAATTGTGCACTCTTCCCAGTAGGAAATTCTTCACAAGAATTATTTTCATATCAGTTTTCGTTTACTCTTGAACACTCTGAAATTTCTCCTAAAATTTTGAGTTGCCTCAGGGAAAAAGTGTCCATTACAAAGAGATAGATTTTAAAAATAATTCTACATTGAACAGTAAGTTTTAAAAGATTCTTTGTGGTTTCTCAGGGCTAAGAGATACTGATAAAAGTAATGCTTTCTTTTAATATTAAAATTATATTTTTTTGAGTAATTTATATATTTCAGTGAAATTAACAGTAATTTAATTGATTTATTTATAGGTAAGTATAATTTATAAAACTTAGTATTATAATTATTATCATAACTACTAAGATAGAAATATTTATTATAAATATTGAGTTTCCTCTGTAAAATTTTGTTTTAATTTCTTTCCTCTTTTCTTTTTCCCTCCTCCCAACTTATTTACAGTTACGGCTTTCATTGGCAAACTAAAGTCAGGCATTATTTCCCCTTTTATCTGAGCAATTCTTATGTAATCAGCAATTCTATTCTACATTGTCTACCATAAATTATCACTACTTTTTGGGCACAGATGCCAAATACTCATTTTTTTTTCTCATGAATTTTCTTTATCACACCCGAAAGGAGGCCTGAACAAAGGTAACATTTTTCCGGACCCTTATCAAAATTAAATGCAATTGATCTACTGTAGCTACAACACTGATTGATAATAAGCACACCCAAAGTAACAATTACTGATTATAGCCCTGCTCACAGGACCTCTATTAAGCAACTCTTCTTGAGTCTTTGGGATTGTAGACTGACTGAATATATCTGATTTGTATATCTATGTGTAGAAAATATGCTGGAACTGAGGTAGACCTTTGAAGTACATGGACAAATGCCTAAGCTCTCAGAAAAGCCAGTCCAAACACATGATGTTAATAGTACTGATTTGTATAACTGTCCTAATTTCCCTTTAACATACATCCAGTGGTTTAAGCAAGTTAACAGCATGCCCCAAGTAAAGAATAAAAGAAATGTATTGCTCATGATACCTGTCAAATAT
Organism: Microtus ochrogaster; assembly: GCF_000317375.1. Lineage (NCBI taxonomy): Eukaryota > Metazoa > Chordata > Mammalia > Rodentia > Cricetidae > Microtus > Microtus ochrogaster. Next base: position 282,879 of record NW_004949156.1, read on the forward strand.
GTAAATGAATTACATTACTATAGAATATAGTCACTAACAATTTAAAATATTATATATCCACATCGAAAATATTATATAATCACCCCAGGTTACAAGGTGAGACCATTATTCAAAGAAAATAAAATCTAACTTAAATTTGTTGATCTCATTTAGAAATGCTTTTAATTATTTTTCCTACAATATTTTTCTCTAATCCAATATGCGTCAGTAATCTTGTTTTACAAAGATAGCCATAATACTATAAAGCATATATTTCAGCATGACCAAAAAAACAATATAAAACAATCTTTAAGTTTCAATTATTTTATCAACATAGTGATATCCTAGTGTTTCTATGAAGCTGGGAGTTACATTTCTGAATAGCATCATGACTATCTCTATCCAGATGTCTGCTACTTGAAACTACCATAAGCTGACGATCATAGCTCACAGTATATTTTTGAAGAAGGCCATATGGTTTATGTCTCCTGGCAAAATTTGTTTAAAAACAAGCAACTGCACAACAAAGAGGGAATCTCTGACTAGCTGTGGTAAATAAGTACAGCTGTAATACACATAATAAATCCTTTTTTTTTCAATCCTAGTCAACATGACAAGAGGAGAAATAGTCTCCTCTCATGTACAAAATAAAATTCTGCATATTTTCAATGATGAGAAAATCAATTCTTCAAATTTATGTTTCAGTTGCCAAAGATTAGGAGAACCAATTATTTATTTATTTCCATTACTAATCTTAATATCTTAAAGTCATTTCTCATTTGACCCCTTATATGAATCAATAGATGATATAAAATAATATATTCAACTGTTTCTGTCTGTTTTTCTTCTTTCTCCCTCCTTCCACTCATCCCAAAATCTTTATATATGTGTTTGCTTCCATTTCCTGTTGAGAAATAAGGTGTTTCATTATTTTTCTTAAATAATGCCAATGTATTTCACAGGTCAGTATTTTTTTTTCTTATCCATATCTATAGCATCAAACTAGATATGGTCAAGGTTTGATTTAAGGCTTAATAATAGAGATTATCAGGCAATAGCATCTAGGTTTGGAGTCTACTAAGAGCTAATTTTATGATAAGAAATTGAGTTCAGATACTCTTTTTGGGCAATGCTCTCAGGACTCTGTGGCAGAGCAGTGAAGTTATTTAAAAGGGAGTTAAGAGCAGTCTGTAGAAAAAGTTATTAAGGTAGCTACCAGTGCGTATGACTAGAGCTTAATTCTACAGAAAAGGATTATAAAACCATAAAACAAAGAGCAATCAGGGTTCCCTGCCCTGTGGGAAGTCCAAGTAACCCCCACCTCCATCCAGGTCTAGCAAGTAGAGCATCCAAACTGCCTAGGCTCCCACAAAGCCATTATGTACAGTAGGATCAGAAACCCATTGCCATTGTTCTTGAGTTCTCAGTAGGGGACTTGATTGGGGGAGGAAGAGGGAAATGGGAGGCAGTGGCGGGGAAGAGACAGAAATCTTTAATAAATAAATAAATTTATAAAAAAAAAACATAAAACACGTGCTTCTTACTTTCCTTTGACAAGAAGGAGGAGCGCTGAGGTTCATATTCTACCTCCTACTCAACTGTTTTAAGGGATTGAGTATGATGGTAATAATTTTCTCTTTTGTCAGCCTTCCCAAAACTCCAGCACTCAGGAGACAGAGGCAGGGGGATCTCTGTGATTTCGAGGCCAGCCTGGTATACAGAGTGAGTTCCAGGACAGGCTTGAAAGCTGCACAAAGAAACCCTGTCTCTAAAAACAAACAAACAAAAATCTTTGGTAAGACTAACTAACATGCAGAGTAATAAGAATGATTAGAGATCTAGAATATCCAGCTAGGAGACAGAAAAAAAAAGAACAAAGATTTTAAAATGTGTAATGAAAATAGTCTAAGAGACATATGAGTAAGGCTTAAAGCATCTTCAGAATGAAGAACACAGAAATAAGATAAATGATATAATATAAATAAAATTTATTAATTTACTAAGAACACAAAACGAAGGACTTTTTTAGGGTTTTGTTTGCATGTTTGTTTGTTAGCTCAGTTTTTGTTGTTGCCTTTGTTTTTTTCAGTTCTGTCCTTGTTTTGGTGACCGTGCCTACCCCAGGTTATATTAAACTCTAATTCTCCTATCTCTGCCTCCTGGGTACAGGGATTATGGGATTATACCTGACTTTTCTTTGTCTCTTAATAAGAGTATAACTATGGCTAATCTAGGGTGTTGGAAAATCTAGAACTTTTAAGATCTTGATTTTTCAAAAGTCACAAAGGAAATTAAATTGCGACTGAGTTTAAAAGACTGAAATTACTTCTGGTCACATTCTTCCAGTACTCCTTGTATAATGAGAACTAGATGACAGTTTATGAAGGCGGATTGAATTAATACAGGCCAATTGGTATAAAATAAAAGCAACTTTAATATAAATAGCACACTCACGCAACCGAAGTTCCCGCGATGCCAGAAATAGGAGGCAGGAACAAGGGGTTACCAGCGTTTGTGCACCACAATTTATAGACAGGAAGAAGGCCGTCCCGCCCCCAAAGGGCGGGCTCTCTCTACATCTCCCCTTTTTTGTCTAAATAAGACAGAACTAAACTAACTACAACTATAAACAATAATAACAAATAATAAATGTAACAAACAATATTGAGAAC
>NW_004949156.1:286469-302513 GCF_000317375.1 Microtus ochrogaster
CTTCAAGCTGACATGGGGGTGACGCTCTTCTTAGGGGCTCATGTGAAAGCAAATGATGGTAAAGTTCCCAAATTAACCTTTGACCTAAGAAAATTGCAATTGGTCTCTGTGCGTTTTGAGAAGGTCTGGCCAGAGTGTTGTCAAAAATGTGTACCATTAGAAATTGACTTGAGCAGTTGGTACCAAAAAAAACAAGTCTAATATTAGCGCTTGAAGAAAAATAAAAATAAATAAAAAAATAAATAATCATGACGTCATAAAAACCAGGTTGAGTTGATGTCGTGGGGCCCCATGTTCATCCTGGAAACTTCAAAGATTACTGTAGGAAAATTGGTTGTTTGTTATGGGAAATTTAAACATTAACAACAAAGACACATGCTGACATACAAAGAAAGACACAGATATGAGGAAAAGCAAAGAAAGTTTATCAAGTATAAAATTACAAGTTTACCTAAGACATACATTTAGATAGTCACTGGTGTTACCAGAGACTGTCAGATCGTTCTGTTGACTCAGATAATATATTTGCCTCAAATATACAAACATTTATCACTATAACAGTTTTATTGTAGAATTATACAACTATCCTACTGACTGTAAATAATATGAATGAATAAAAATGTAATGGTGGCACATGCTTATAATCGTTAAATTTAGGAGGAGGTGGAGACAAAAGCATCAGGAATCAAGACCTATCACATAAAAATTTCTCTAAATGAATTTAATGTTATTTCTGTCCATGATGTTCATATTTTAAATTCTACAAATGGACAGATAATGAATTATTTAGTAAATGATTATTCAATTATTAATAAAATAATGTTTGTTGGTCCAAAGCAAAATAACTATGAAGAATAACATATATTTTATGTTATTTATATGACTAGTTCATGTGTGTACTTCTATTTTCTGCACTTAAACTTTTTTTTAAAGATTTTTTTTTTATTGAGAAAAAAAATTTCTGCCTCCTCCCAGCCTCCCACTCCTCCCACCCTGCCCCTACTCCCCTCCCCCTCCCTCTCGAGTCTGAAGAGCAGTCAGGGTTCCCTCCCCTGTGGAAAGTCCAAAATCCTCCCCCCTCTGTCCTGGTCTAGGAAGGTGAACATCCAAACTGGCTAGGCCCCCACAAATCCAGAACAAGAAGTAGGATCAAAACCCAGTGCCATTGTCCTTGGCTTCTCAGCAACCCTCATTGTCCGCCATATTCAGAGAGTCCGGGTTTATCCCCTGCTTTTCAAGTCACAATCCAGCTGGCCTTGGTGAGCTCCCAATAGATCAGCCCCACTGTCTCCGTGGGTGGGTGCACCCCTCTTGGTCCTGACTTCCTTGCTCATCTTCTCCCTCTTTCTGTTCCTCATTGGGACTTTGGGAGCTCAGTCCAGTGTTCCAGTGTGGGTCTCTGTCTCTATCTCCATCCATCGCCAGATGAAGACTAAATTGCTGTCCTAGTTTGTGTTTCTCAACAAACAGACTGAGGGGATGGAGTAATGGTCCAGGAAATAAGAGCATATACTGTTCTTACAGAAGACCAAAGTTTATTTCCCAGCAACCATGTTGAATAACTCATGACTTCTGTATCTCAAGCCTCAGGAGAGCCAAGCCCCTCTTTTAGACTCTGCGTTTACCTTCACTCACATGTGAGCACCTAACCCCTATACACAGCATACATTAGGATATCATCATATATTTACTCCTAATACAAATTAAATTAAACTAAATTAAAAAAAAAACAGAAAACATGTATTGGTGAATGCACTTAAGACAAATGTTTGCTTGGGAAAAATATTTGGTAATGCAAGATTTATCTGCTCATGTCGTTACAGGATAATTTTAGCTTTTTAGGATGATGACATTCATAGTATTTTTGAGTGAGACAAGGATGGACCTTTATAGTTTATCCCATCAATGTTTGGATGTGAACTTTCCAATTTCTTCTTTCTAGGCAAGGCAATATTGGGCAAAGAATCACCTGTCTGTTGAGAGAAGTTTCAGAGAATGATTTATTTATTATTTATTTATAATTTTTTGGTAAATAACACTTCCAGTACTTTAAGGACAAAATTCTTTATTTGGAGTCCTTATTGTTGGTTGCATTTTTAAATGTTATTATTATATCTAGTAATTCATGTAGGTAATATTCTTTCTTTTTAAGAGAGTACAGATACCATGACATTTAGTAAAAGGTATGCTATAATGCTATACTTGGTAGGTAAACAGACTGAGATTCCAATCAACTGGTATCAAATATACAAAGAAAGTAAAACAGAAACAATATTTTTGGTTTGTAGGTTTGTAGGTAGTACTCTTGATAAATTATCACTTTTATTGATGTATAAATGTCATCAAATGTATCAATTATTTGCAGAATTCAATTTCATACATGTTTTATAAATATCCACCAATAAATTTATTATTACAAGCAAGATAAATTACACAGCTGTCATGCTTAAACATTCCCTCAATATCACTCACTCTTGACCTTCTCTTAATCCCAAGGAAACCATTGATCTGTTGTCTAACATGGCAAATTAAACTGAAATTTCTAGAATTTTATAAAAGCAAAATTATCAAGCATCTAACATTCTGTTGTTCTACTGTTTTTTACTATAACACTGACAATTTTCAGTACATAAATTTTATGATTTCTAAGTGAATATAAACATTAAATGAAGAAGAAAATATTGTCTTTTGTTTCTCTTACTAGTTTATAATTCTGCAGTATTCACTAAAAATGGTCTCAGTATTTCATTACTCCACAGATTTAAAATATCTCTGTTACTTACGCACTTTTTGCTTGCTTCATAACTGAACTGTTTTATAAGCTCACCTTCTACCAGTTGACTAAAATATTTGATTGATTATATGGGCACAGAAAAGACTCAGTAAAAATTTCAGCATTCACATTATTTTAAGTATTTAATACCACTGTAAAATTGAGTAGTACTTTCCACCATTTTGTGCAATCAACCAAATGAAGCATGACACAAAAATCTATGCAAACATCTAAACATATTTGAGTTCAGTCATTATTTTAAGGCAAACATTCATTTTAAAATGGTATATAATCATCTTTAAAATAGTGTATACAGTATGTGTAGACTGTTATTTTGACTTAGCTCTTAATTATATTATGTAAAAACAAATTTCAAATTTTATGAAATCTAGTTTTAAACTTGCTAAGTAAATAACACTATGACTTTTCATCTCTCAAAATGTTCATTACCTAGATCTCCCAATAACAGCGATGACCACCATTATTTCTGACAATGTCCTTGGACTAAAACATTTACTTACCTCTTTTTTGTTTACTAAATTCCACATACTTCTGCTATACCTCTTTTCATGTCTTGTCTTCCTTTGCACTGTTCTTGGCATCAATCTCCAGCCAACTGGTTCCTTGTGAGAAATGCCTTTCCATCCAAATATCTGTCTATTTTGACAAGTTATATCTATCTAAAGTAGTCCTTTCTGGTTCATGTTCCCTAGCAGAGAAACCTTACCTAGTTCCATATTGACAAACCTGCTTTCATGTTGGCATCACATAGAGACCAACAAGTTGGAAGACATGTTTTACGTGCTGTTTGCTTTGGCCAGAAGGAAACTTTGAAAGCCAGTAAAATTTAATAGATTGGACTGGTTGTCACAACTGGATTAACACTTATTGCCTCACATTGTGTAGTATTTGATAATTGTATGTGTCTCACATATCCCCAGAAGTCATTTTATTTTATAACCCAGTATGGTTTGTCATAGTCTATCACTCAGTATCCTATTTTAGCGTTTATGAATTACATTCCCATGCATCCTAACAGGAAAGTGGATTTTAAAAAAAAACTCATTTTGTGATTCTTTGTAGTGAAATATCACAAATAATAAACATTTCTATCTATAAGTACTACAAAATTTTGAATAAAAAAAAAGCAGAAAAAGAAAAAAAATGACTATCTGTTGGTTAGTAACCTGACAGAATAAATAGTTCTTTAGAAATGAACAAAAAGACGCACTTCCCATGAAGACCACAATTGAGAACTCAAAGAAGTTGCCTCTATTTTTGCAACTATCAAAATATCATAGCTTTCAACTTAGTTAAACTTATTCTTCTGAACTCTACATCCATTGTTTAAATATAGCTGGTCAAAATGAGGCTATTTTTATGACAATTTTTAGAGAAATATGATTGAGTTCCTTCAATATTATATTTAACAGATGACTAGTTCTGTAATACAAAATGAGAGCATCATTACTACAAAATGCGTTTGTTTAGATAACACAAGGTGTCATAAAAATAAACCGTAAGCTTTGATGACTTTTAACTTCTCTTTTTAAAATTAACATATTTGTTATTTAATTATTAATTTATGTTTATTGTGGGTGTTTTTGTATATGCCACTACATTCATATGGAGAGATGACTTGACAGTTAAGAGCATTTCTTGCTCTTCCAAAAGTCCTGAGTTAAAGTCCCAAACATCTGTAATGAAATCTGGTGCCCTCTTGAGGAAGGGACCTCATCCACTTAGACCATGAGACCATGGACAAGTTCAACAGAATTGCCACATACAGGCTGCCCATGCATGCTTCATCATTGCCAGGGCACAAAAAAATTAATGTTTAAGAATTATTTATGGCAGTTCGCCAGTTGTTCCTCTCCTGGTCAGTCTTACATGCTTGTGTTATTGTCATATGCAAGGTTATACAGTGTTTCTTTATGCTGTCTATCCAGCATTTTTGGGTCTTCCTCTTCACCTTATCCTGTGTGCTCCTCCAATCAGTGCTGTCTTCAGGTATCTGTGGTCATTCATTCTCATAACATGGCTGAAGTATCTCAAGTGCCATTGCCATATACTGTAGTTTTGTAGATGGAGCTGCGGGCTGCATCCTGCCTCCCAGCTCCTGGCCACCGGCTAGCTTTACCCAAAATAATTACACAGAAACTGTATTCTTTTAAACACTGCTTGGCCCATTAGCTCTAGCTTCTTACTCGCTAATTCTCACATCTTGATTAACCCATTTCTAATAATCTGTATAGCACTACGAGGTGGTGGCCTACCAGGAAAGATCTTAACCTGTGTCCATCTTGGAGAGGAGAGCTATATTGTCTGCTTGGACTTCCCTTCTTCCCAGCATTCTTTTCAGTCTACTCCTCCAATCTAAATTCTGCCCTATCAGGCCAAGCAGTTTTTATTAATTAACCAATGAAAGCAACAGATAGATAGAAGACCCTCCCACATCATAGTTTACTTCCTTCTGTAGATGGAGATGTTTCTTCATGTCATTGTTGCACAGTCTATCTCTTAATGTGACACTTAGAATCCTCCTGAGAAATGCCATCTCAAACACATTCAGCCACTGTTCTGAGGAATGTTTCATTGTCCAGGTCTCAGAGTTGTAAAGAAGGCAGCTCAAGACAAGTGTCTCATAGACTTGTAATTTTGTTGTTGTTGTTATGTCTCTTGTTGACCAAACCTTTCCTATTACTAGGAATGCAGCCCTCACTATCTCTACCCACTTCCTGACATCTGAAATAATTCCCTTCTTTGAAGTGAGGATAGACAAAGTTAACTGTTGGCTTCAGGTTCTGATTCTTTATTACAATGTTAATATCCTTGGGTGCCCTTCCCATGTGTTGTATCTTAGTCTTCTCAATGTTTCTTTTTGTACTAAGGTTTTCAGTTACTTCCACTCTATTTACCATGGCCTGCAGCTCTTTTTGACTTTTAGCAAGTAGTGATGTATCATCTGAGAAATGCAAGTTCAACTCCCTCTTCCAGCATTGGGGAGGTAGAGGCAGGCATATCTCTGAGTACAGAGCAAGTTCCAGGACAGCCAGTAATATGGAGAGAAACCCATAAATCAAAAAACAAACAAAAATATTTGAGGTAAATATAGTATTACCTTTATAAACTGTAATAATCTCAAAATACATAATGAATGTTTAATAAAAACAAACTTCATACAGAATTGTTTACTACTTTGATTGTTTTCAACATACTGTAAATGTAAATTCAATACTATAAAATAAGATTTGAGAAAATAGAAGAAATTAAGACAAATGTAACAATTATATATTCAATTTTTATTTCATACTATTTATGAAATACACATATGAAAGCATTCATATTGCAAACAGTGCATTACTTGATATGTTTTCATTAAAATTCACTGTGTGGAAGGTGTTTTAGTTGTGAAAAGTACAGTAAATATAAATATTAATGTAGTGTATCCAGAAAATTAAACCAAGTTGCTCTTGGATGAGATCCAAAAAAATCAATGTATGCATTTAATGAAGAATCTTGTATTATATATTAGCATCTTATAAATTGTATCTATTTACTAATAGATACTTAAATGTCAAGTAGAAGTCACATCGGCAAAGTGAAGATTTACTGTGCTATTTTTATGTATCCTAAATCCTTTTCATACCGTAGATGAGATATATAGACTTTTAACTTCCAGCCACCTCTGTCTATAATCATTTGAATAAAGCACCATTCATATATAATATGGTAGTGAGTACACAATTTGTAGTACAGGGACATAATTCTACTGAATCATTTTAGCTGTCTGCTACCTGAGAAGTATTTCTGAATTATTTATTTCTCTACTTTGTAAGTTGTGTTCTTTTATTTTCCAACCTATGGCAATGCGCAAAACAGTGAGAAGAAATATTTTACTCTGACGTTTAACATGACAAAGGAGTATGCTTTCTGTCATGGAGAGACCATGAATCTGTTTTATATTATAGGTAAGCATTTGGAGCTCAATTTACTTTGCAATTATGGAACCCAGCTTTGCCCAGACGTAAGGAGTTTTGCTTTACATCCATTGCTCTCACTTTTCACAAAAGAAGAAAGCATGAATCAGTGCATTGGTGCTGAAAATTGATAACTTAGTGTCTATCTAATGCACACTTATGTAAACACATATATGTGCTACATCCACATCGTTTTTGCAGTGATTCTAGTTGATATGTGTCATGTAAGTTTGCTTGAATCTCTTTGCTGTTTTAAAAAAATCATGTTCACAATACAAACATACATACATGCATTATTATGAGTCAGGGATATGTGAGAAGATATAATTTAAGATTAAAGCTGCTCCCTTAGCCCAAGTTTGTAAAAACTGATGGCATAAGAATCTTAGACATAGTATATTTGCTTATAATGTTCTCTCTAATTATTTTTACTTATCAAAAATTTGTGAATATTGTATAAATTATATTTTACCCTTCACTTTTCTCTTTCTGAGCCTTTTCATATGTCCTTCCTTGTTGTCTTTCAATTTCATGGTTTCTTTTTTCATTACCTACTGCTGCTTGTGTGTGTGTGTGTGTGTGTGTGTGTACACACACACACACACACACAATCAGCAGTTAATATACATCTATATTTCTAACAGGATGAATACTTAGTCATGTAGCTGGTTAAATACATTGTCTTAAATTATCTCAAGACATGTTGTCAATTTGATGGCAAGATAACATAAAAGTTCAGTCTCTTTGCATGCAAAATTCTTTTCAGACAAGTGTTTGTCATAATTATTCCACTCTGAAAATTTTATGTTACATCAACTTCTTATACATGTACAAATAGTTACTTATTTCTAGTGAAATCATATTTTAAGAAACAAACACCATTCCTTAATAAATTGAAGAAAGACCTAGGATCCAGGCATTTCACTTCTGGGATTGGATCATAACCAATCTGAAGCAAGAAGAGGAGCCAAGTAGGCTGATAAATTGCTCACCTTGAAAGCACAACGACCTGACTTCAGTCCCCAGAAGCAATGTATATAAAGTGGGGCATGGTAATATCTTCCTAGTAGCCCAGTGCTGGGTAGCCACAAACACAATGGTCCCTGCAGCTCACTGGCTGACGAGTCTTGCCTATTTGACATTCTGCAGGCCAGTGAAGATGCTGTCTCAAGAAGCCAGGTGCATGATGTTTCTAAGGATGATACTGAGGTTGTTGACCTCAGGATTCTACATTAGAAACCATGTGTGAAGCACATGCAGTTGTAAGTTAACCCAGAAGTGATGAAGTAGACACAAAGAGATCCTTGACACTACATGGACAGTTAAGGTATCTTTTTGGCTACTGAGAAACCTTTTCAAAAAATAAAAAAAATAAATAAAAATAAAAAGGTGGCCTTTGCCTGAGGAATAACAACAGAAGTTTCCTCTTGTCTCCAAATACACACATGTGCATACACAATAACTGGGGAAGGAATACAGTTACAGAATAGCTTGAGAATAATTGACACAAGACGAAAGTCAGGATATTGTTTCCTTGAGAAGCCAGTAGAAAAAAGTGTTCATCTTCAAACAGTAGTAATATTTATTTCTCATTAGTCACTTGTCTACTGGAAGTATGTGACCATACATTTACTGTGATTTCAAGATCCTTTCTTTCTTTTTTTCAATGTAACTACTGTGTCTAACAATAAAATATGAGGAAGAGAGAGTCACATATTAAGAGAAATGTTTAAAGTGTCAAACAAAATAAAAATTTTAAGCATTTATTTTCTTTTCGGCTTGCATTGATAGGGATACAATAAGCAAAGAAAGAAAAAAAACCTTCTAAAATGATGCAAGTAACCCTAAAGGGAAACAGAAAATATTGCTTTTTGTACATTTGCCACTTTTATTAGGCGGTTCTAAGATTGACATAATACTATCATTCTGAAGAGGAGAGATCATAAGCAGAAGAGAAAGTCGAATTTTTGAAAAGATACATATTTAAATGTTAAAATGCTGCCTCCAGTACTCCCACTGTGAAATATGCCATAAAACCTTCTACAGTGAGAAATATACATATGAAGCTTCTACAGCTCCTTCGGATAAATGTTCTATGGAACTAGAAAGTACTATAATGTAATATTTTAATGTTACTAGAAAAATAAATAAACATGCAGAGGGGACTTATCTCATGTTTCTTTGGAAAATCATGTACTGAATGGTTCAGAGCCCATGATGCAAATCTATTATGCAAAGAGTTGTAGTTAGACAGCTGAAGCAACTTGATACAGTTCTAAGATTATAGGTTTTCCCACAAGAAGAGGGTGCAAATGGTGCCTATTATTATTGTACCACAGCCCACTCTAATCTAGGCTATTCTTGTATTTAGTTCCCCTCTTTGCAAATGACTACAGTTTGTGTCAAGTTAAAAATAAAAATTAAACACAGTAGCTGAAAACTAACTGATGACATGTAGTTTTACATGTACATACAGTACACCTTAAATCCCAATCATATTCAAAGAAAAATGCACCTTGAATTTGATATATGGGACATAGAAGATGTTAGAAGAAAAGGAGGGTACCTTAATGTAAGACTAGTATTACATATTTTAGCATAACATATATTTAAGAACAATACCTATATCTTTAACTTCATTATTATGTTCATATCTTAAATACTGTCTGCCACCATTAGAAAAACCAAGGTATAAGTAATCCACATTTCAATCTGAGCTATTCTTAATAATTCACTTCATATAATGAAATATGTTCAGAAAATCATGTGATAATTATGTGGTTTACCAATTCAATTTTTTGAGAAACCAAGATGTTAAAATACTAGGATTATACTTGTAATGAGATCCTTACTTTCTACTCTTTTTTTTTGGAGCCTGTCCTGGAACTAGCTCTTGTAGACCAGGCTGGTCTCGAACTCACAGAGATCCCCCTGCCTCTGCCTCCCAAGTGCTGGGATTAAAGGCATGCGCCACCACCGCCCGGCTACTTTCTACTCTTATACTCTTGTCTGTATGTCTATAAAGTGGGTGTCTGGATCTTTGTCTGTCTCCATTGCAGTTGCAAGTGATGGTTTTGCTAGAACTTGAAGTAAATGATAACTGATGTTAAATAATTTTTAATTTCCTAGTGTAGACTAAATGATATTAAACCATTCAATAATTGGCTCCCCATAAGAAGCCTTACCCTGTCTGAGGAGTGGCTGGGGGAAGGGTTGAGCGGGAAGAGAGGAGGAAGTAAGAACAGGGATAGCTACATAAAATGAGAAAAGACTGTATTAAAAAACACAAAAAAGCATACAAGAGCACATTTCTTCACAACAAACATTTTCAAGTCCAGAACTTATAAGTAGTAAAAAAAAATCTTGCATAAATATTAACATTGTCATTTTACATGTCCTCTGTACCAGGAATTGAAGATAACATTCTAAAAGAAAGAATTCCCTCATCAAATATCATTCAAGTTCCTCTGTAAACATTTCCTATGTATCTGAAATCTGACCGAATTGTAGTGAAACACTAAGTGACATGTGATAAGATCCTTCTGAGATCTTTCTTTTCAGAAAAATTGTTTAATTTTTCCTAACCTCAGTCATTCCTAAAAACAAATAACTAATTATCATCACATCTTTCTGTGCCATATAACCCACCATTTCAGGAGATGACATGGGTGTGGAAGCTGACAAAATCTCTACTCCTCACGTACCTGGCTTTGTGCCTGTAAATGCAGGCTCTTTTCTTTTAATTTTTCTACTCGTGGCTAAAATGTGTGAGAACTGAACACTCACTGTCTCATTATTTATTCAGACAATATTGATGTGACCCCAATAGGATATGTGAACACTTGCATCAAAACATTTCGAAGGAAAATAAATGATCAACCCACTATATTAATATAAAAAAGCAATATTGTTAATATTATGAAAGTACAAAATGAGCATGGCTAATGTGCAAACAGAAGTTTCTCTGTTCTCATCCTGCAGCCATTTCTATATACTCATAGGCTTACTATTAATTACAAACTGTTTGGCTTGTGGTTCAGGCTTATTACTATTAGCTCCTACATTCAAATTAACACAATTCTATTAATCTATGTATTGCCATGTGACCATGACTTTTACTGGTCTGCTGGTACCTTGTTTCTTGGCAGTTGGCTTGTGTTCCCCTTGACTCCACTCTTCTCCTCTCTGTATCTCCAGTTGGCTTCCCACCTAGCTGTATTCTGCCTTGCTATAGGTCAGTTCGGCTTTTATTATCAACCAATGAGAATAACATATATTCAGAGCATATAGGTTATCCCACAGTACTCTGCAGAGATCAGAAAGTGGTAGATCTGGAACAGATTTCCCAAAAAATTGTGGAGGACTTAACTATATCTTGGGAAAGTTTAGTTGAGAAATACTGTTTGTCGTGGAGAAGGAATGACTGGAACCATAAACAATTAGCTTCACTCCATGATAAAAAAAAAAAAAAGGAGCAGTTTGGCTAAGAAAAGTGTAGTAGAGTGTTTGCTGACCATGCATGAGGATGTTGATTCAAGCTCTATGGCACAAATAATAAACTTCACACTGCTTTAAAAAATATCTAGCTACTACTGTCATATATGACCCAATACGTATTTTTTAAAAGGATTTGATAGTTTTTATATTGATGGTAGCTACAATAGATTAATCATTATAAATAAAATTTCCAGATAGATGCTGAGGCATTTTCAGATGAAGTAATGATACTTATAAAGTTTTCTTTCACATTTTCCCTTTTGTTTGAAGTAGACTAATAGCAAAGAATGCTGTAAGATGGATGGGATGCGAATGGCTACTCAGGGTGATAAACAGAACGCCTAGATATTTTGTTTACATGTGGATGATTTGAAAATTTTCAAATTGTGAAACAACATTCTGAAATAAAAAGAAATTAGAAATATGGGATTTAATTTATCCTCTGCTAATGCTTTCTTTAATTCGTTTAACGACTAATTTTAAGTTGCATCGATTGGGGAGGAATTTGAAAACGAAATGAGATGCATGATTTTCTTTCACTTAGAGTTAGTTTTGGCCATGGACTTGGGAAGAAGATGATGGGCACGGGGAGGGGAGAGGGAAGATGAAAACGAATTTACTATCACAACAGATGCATGGAAAAGGTCATGAACTCTACATCCGCAATGCAGACACTGGCCGTTAGGTGGTGCTAGGTGTGAGCCATGATTTCAGATTTGACTTGCATGTTACCATCATTCCTCTTGTTAAGACAATTCTTTTCCCTATAAATAGGACTCTTGCTTCCAAAAAAATGAAGCATCGTTACGCAGAATGTCTTTAAACAGCAAAATCAAAAACTTAAAAGGGAAGTAGTAGTAAAAGCCTTATCTTTCATATACACTTTATTTATTTACTTTAAATTAAATAAATCCCATTGTAAAAAATGTAATAAACATTTAATATTCATTCATTCCTAATTATTTTCAGATATTTTAATATTCTATGACATCTTGAAAGTTGTGCAGTGAAACAAAAATGTAATGCAGAGCCAGCTACACATTTGGAAACAGTACACGATTCCTTCTCTAAAGAAAGCTGAGTCTGAGGCTTTGCCCCTTCCTTCTTTTAGGAATGGGACGGTTCCTTAACCATAACATTTTGAGATCATAATATTCCAGCATAATATTACGCCTTAGGTTTCAATGTGTATTTTATTTCCGAATCTGTAACAGGCAATTCTTGCCAGGATATTATTTACCCCAGTACTTTTCAATTTATTTTCACAATTACATCATAAATGAGATACAGATTTTATGTAGGCTTTAGTCTTTACTTTCAGCATAGATACACGATTATCTAATCTGTTGTCATGTATTTTCCCTTATTAGAGTCCTTTTAGTTAGCTTTTGTTAAATATATGTGTATGTATACATATATATGTATGTATATATATATATATTATTAAGTGCGAAATTGTCATTGTTAAACTTTACTCTGCTTAATTAAGTAATTAATAATTTGAAATTATTCTTGTGCAGCAATATTTAGAAAACTTCCTGTTACCAACTGGAAAATACTTTTAAGTCAGAATATTTACTCAGATCAATGTTATCAAAATTTGATAAGAGAAATAAATTGTATGCAGTAGTGTCATATCATTGTGAAATTATATGGTTGATCTTTATTCATTTTATGGTTTTATATAAAAAGTAGCAGGTGAAATTCAAAGTTAAGTGTTTGTAAAAATATTAATTGTTAATGCAGAAGCCAAAGTATCACCCTGGTATTGTGATTCCTAGATAATGTAATTTTAAGCCATTTACATGTATTTATTTTGTCTTCATTTGGATTTGGGTATGCATGCGTTCTAGTGTGCATGTGGAGGTCAGAGGACAACGGGCTGGACACCATAGAATTTCTAAGAGTTGAACTCATCTTGTCCGAATTAGAGGTCAGCACTTATTAAACAACCTCTTTAGTTTTAGTAACAGATTAAAAAAAGCCTAGGCTTCAAAAATCATTGTAACTAGACTACTCTCTAAATTCTTTATCATTTCAAGAACACATAGGATTGATTTTTCTGTGTATATACCAAAGCACTCTTCCTACGTAGTACTATTAATAATGAGATTAGACAATGCCTGAGAAATAAAATAAATAATACCTTATGATACTGACAAACAGATTTAAAACTATTTTAGGAGATTTTTTCAGGCACCTAAATATATACTTTGCCTGTACTTACTTGAATAAAAACACTTACCAAACATTTACCAAACAAAAAAGAAGTCATATTTTTTATCTGTTATTATTTTACTGGAATAATGACACTTTTTCTCTTCTAGGACTTGGTTTTTGAAAATATTAGACAGAATTACCCGATTAGACCTTGAGTTTGAATAATAAAAGACCATAAGATAAATGTGTTAAAGGCAATAGCTGAGAACATAAACCTTTGCAAGATGACTCTATTTTAGTAAACCTTCCAAAACGCATTTGACTTGAGAAAAAGCAGCAATGATTTCCGTCCTTATTGTGACTTCTGTAACAAAACTTAGAAAATCTAGCATGCTTCTTGCTAGTTGCTAAAAGGTACACACTTAGGAAAAATCAGCATTTATTGTGAAAGTCAATGCAAACCCAGAGTGAGAGAATTCTTCTCTGCTCTCTCAAAACTTAGCAATGACAAATATAAACCAAGACATATATTTGTATACATATACAACTGAGTCTTCTGCAGGGACCAAAGTATAAATCATTAAATTGAACAAGATTCATTGCCAGAATAGAATTTAAATCCCAAAAACACCATGGAGACCAATAATGATTTGGAGTAAGTGGGAGAAAAATTGCTTCAAGCAAGGTGTGTGTAATTGCAGACAAGTTTGGGTGTATAAACTAGATGCTGACATATAGATTCTTCATTCATGAAAATGAACCCAGAAAAAATGTTCAGCTTCAGGCTATTTAGCCTGACACAACAACTTACATAAAGCTATGAGTCTATAGAGGCCAGAAAATGATGGCACATCATTACAACCCAGGACGGTGTTCAAGTTTGTCTCTTGATTTGGAATAGATTGAAATTATCCCGACCTTCCCCATAATAATTGATCACTGCAAAAACTTTAAACCCTGAGAGACTGTATACAGACAGTAGGAAGTAATGCAGATGCAACCACAAAATCTTAAGTCAGGATGAAAGAGGAGGGGGAACACTAAACAACGGAGACTTTCTAGTTAAAAATGTTAATTTACAGTGTATGCTTACCTCCCCTCTATTGTAAACTGTTCTAAGATTACGCTAAAAGAATGGAAAAATCTATATTTGTAAAATAATAAACAGAAATGAAGAACCAACTACAAAGACTTATCGATTCTTTAAAGTAGTGACTTTGCTAAGGCACACTCACTGTACAAAACCCTAAAAAGACTGATTGAAAGCCCTAGGAATTTTAGAATATCAGACAGTACAAATTATGACTACCTGAAAATAATATAATTATGTGAAGCCACTGAAAATAAATAATTATATTTCATGTGTATATCTTGGACTGCTTAGTCATTACTCTCTAGCACCCAAGTAGACATGAGGCAATAGTTTCTACTCCAGTTTGGTCAATATAGAAGGACTGTTGGCACCTGGTGAACTAGATCACTTTAGGAATGGGTAAAATTGTATATTGAAAATAAGGGGTGTATGTTAAAGTCAGATGATTTGATAGGAAGATTCACAGTCTCCATAATTCTCCTGGTCCTTCAGTTTCTGTCTTCCGAATAAATTCATTCTACAGAGAACATGTAGTCAACCTGCAATCAGGTCAACTACCCAAGCATACATCTAAAAATATGGTAGAATAGGTCTTTTCCCCCCTGAGACTGGGTTTCTCTGTAGCTTTGGCTCCTGTCCTGGAACTCATTCTGTAAACCAGACTGGCCTCATACTCACAGAGATCTGTTTTTCTCCTCTTTCTGAGTACTGGGATTAAATCTGTGCACCACCACCAACCAACTAAAGCTAGGTGTTATAAAAACAGAAACAACCAATTTCTTTTAGTTCTAGTGAATAGGAAATAAGTATGTAAGGTGTTGGCAAATTTGATGTCTGTTGTGAACCTACATTATAGCTCATAGATGACCATCTTGCTACAGTAATTTCATATGACAGAATGGATAGGGGTCTCTGTTGAACGCCTTTTATTTGAACATGTATTACACTCACAAAGGTTCTGGTCTCAGACTATATTTACCTCCCAATGTTTCTACCTCTTGATATCATTACTTTTAGGTAAGGAATTTAAGAAAAGTGTTTTTGTTGAGGAATACACAGACATACTAACCTAACCTAAGAACCTCATAGATAACATGCAAGCCCCGTCTAACAACCTTGTGACAAAGAAAACCAGTAAAGTATTTGAAAGAATATAGACATGTTTAGTGCACTTCCAAAGAAATTAGAGAGGTAGTAGATTTTCAGTTATTTGAAAAACAGACATCTATAACACATAAGGTCAACTAACACAAACAAACTAATATTTGAACGGGGTAGAGGACTGTAGTACCTACACAGGCAAAGAAAATGTGAAGACATACAAAGTCACAGATTCTAAAATTAATTTAAATTATTAAAATCTCAGACTATTCTACCACTCACATAAGAAAAGAAAACCCAAAAATCTATGCAAAATACTTCAGAGAAAGGGAAGATCTTTTATTTTTTTTCTTTTTTTATATTTTATTTATTTATTTATTTTTTATTGAGAAAAAAATTTCCGCCTCCTCCCAGCCTCCCACTCCTCCCCCCCTCCCCCT
>NW_004949156.1:304011-354106 GCF_000317375.1 Microtus ochrogaster
ATCCTGAGTGAGGTAACCCAGACCCAAAAAGATGAACATGGGATGTACTCACTCATAATTGGTTTCTAGCCACAAATAAAGGTCAGTGAATCTATATTTTGATATCCCAAAGAAGCTAAATAAGAAGGTGAACCCAAAGGAAAACATAGAGCTATCCTCCTGGGTAGGGGAAGTAGACAAGATTGCCAGGCAAAAAATCGGGAAGATCTTTTAAAGTTATAGACAGAATTAAATGCAGCCAATGAAATCAGTATGTATGATAATAGAATGGTAGGCATATGATATTTGAAATTTATCCAAAGCCATTGATTGCATAACACCATGGGTGAATTATAATACAAATTATAGACTTGGAGATGATGTGATATTACAGATTCAACATTTTTTAAATGATTTGGAATTTGACAATGGAAAGAGATGCATGCATAAGACATAGTGGGTATGTGAGTAATCTATGTGCTCCTCAGTTTACTTGTGAACACAAAAGTATACTAAAACAAATCTAGTAAAATGGAATAACCAAAATTAAAGTTTCAGAAGGGAGTCTAAGGATAAATTTGAAGAAGCTTCCCATAAAATTGAATAACAAAGATAAAACATAGGAGAATAAAAGTGATTTCATACTCCAGAGATCATTTAAAAGTATAGAGAAGCAGTTAAGAAGGTAGGAGACCAATATGCAACTTTTACTTTGTGAACAATGACTAATGAAGTGTAAACATACAGTATTCTCACTTTTAACAAATTATTCTGGACAGTGTAAACAGGGTTTCAGTTGGGAAACTATGGTTCAAATTTTCTAATATCAAAATGATATGATTTACAGGAAAAAATAAGAGAAAAACGTGTGGAAAGGAAATTATTTAAGAAACAGTGAAGCTATCTTAGAACAGAAGAAAATATTCCCAGATTTAATATACTGAACTTTCACCCTAATAAAGAAGTGTCTAAAATCACACATAATGTTATCATGATAAAATTTCATGAAAACTGGGACAGATAATGCCATGACCAGAAACCAATGATGGTTTTCCACCTCTCAAGAATAGAATCTGAGAGAAACATGAAACATTGCTTTTATGCTTCTCAGAATAATTTTTAACCTTGCTTCTGGACCATATGTGATGGTTTTATAACTATGTTCACAGATTATTTAACACTTCTCCCTGCAAGGATTGATGCTAAAATTTCCTTCCATTCAATGTACATCACATTTAGTGTTTCTCTTGTGATCATATGCCACTTCTAAAATTAGGTTATAGAAAGGCTGTGGTCTTAGTTTCCGTTCTCCCTCTCCTCTTTTTCCTCCCCTTCTTTCCCCACAACTCCCTCTGTGCTTAATAATCAACATTCTGTGCACTTTTCCCACAGTTTACCCGATTTGAGAACAGGCAAGACTTGCAACTTTTTTTTCTAATGAAAAAGAAGGTAAAAAGTGATGATACGCACTTGGATAATTAGGATGCGTAAGGTTTGTAGCTTTCCTCTTCTTTGTACTCTCTTCCTCTTTGATGCCCCCTTAGTTTCTCTGCCATTAATTCCACCTTCCTTAAGAAACTGTATCATGATATCCACCACACTATTGTCTTCCTTAAATTAACCGTGAAACTCTTTTAGGCATAAAGCTTTAGACTCCAGTTAAATATGAAGGGATTGTAGATACAGGTAACGACTTACTGAATGCTCATGACATATTCTATGAAGCTTTAACCCCAATAATCCACTTTTAGAGGTTTAACAATCGGAAACTATGCTGTTTAGGAAATGCATTTGGTTTAAAATCTTCGATCTTGGGTCAACTTGTGTGTACACCTGACAAAAGAGGCACAAAAATTGAGAAGGTAAAGTCAATTTCAGACAGTCCTAAAATTTGCCTCTTTTAAGCGCAATTTTTAGTCAGTGTGTGAAATAAAGTAATCTAACAAATGAGGAAGAAAGTCACGGAAGAATGAGATTATGTATTAGTCATAATTGCCCATGTTGTACTGCAGTAACAAGTAACCCATCAAGTGTTGGGGACTGGAATCACATGCTCCATTTTTTTCCTTGAAATAATTTCAACAGGAATCAGCCAAGGGTTGTGATAAGTCTCTCAGGATCTCTGCTGTAGCGCTCTACCATACTTCCTTAACATTGTGAATTAGAATATTTTCCAGGTCAGAGAAAATGTTTGGATAGATCATTGTGACTTCTAAATATTTTAACCAAGAAGTGTCAAGCACCATTTTCTTTGCATCATTGTCCACAGCAATGTCTAGAAAACTGTCTCTCTAAAATTAAGGGATTGTAGTACATTATAACCATAAGACGTAGGGCAATTAGAATATGGTAAGCAGTAATATTATGCATCAAACTTATATAAACAACATTACACACACTCACACACACACACACACACACACACACGGAACCAAATTTCAAAGAGTGATGTTAAGAAGATGCTTAGGTAATCTTGTGACAATACCTTGATAACCAATCCAGAGAACTACCGGAATTGACTTTATCAGGAGATAGGGGTCTGAATGCTTATCAAGGAAACAATGGTTTAAGTAATGTGGGAGGGAGAGGTAGGAAGATCTCTGTGGGTTTAAGGCCAGCCTGGTCTTCAAATCTGGTTCCAGGACAGCCAGGGCCATTGCAGAGAGAAACTGTTTTTTATGGCTCAGTGGTTAAGAGCATTGCCTGCTCTTCCAAAGGTCCTGAGTTCAATTCCCAGCAACCACAAGGTGGCTCACAACCATCTGGAATGAGGTCTGGTGCCCTCTCCTGGCCTGCGGCATACACACAGACAGAATACTGTATACATAATAAATAAATAAATATTTAGCCGGGCGGTGGTGGCGCACGCCTTTAATCCCAGCACTCGGGAGGCAGAGGCAGGCGGATCTCTGTGAGTTCAAGACCAGCCTGGTCTACAAGAGCTAGTTCCAGGACAGGCTCCAAAACCACAGAGAAACCCTGTCTCAAAAAAAAAAAAAAAAAAAAAAAAAAAAAAAAAAAAAAAAACACCAAACCAACCAACAAACAAAATATATGACAAAATAAAGAAAACTGATAAAAGTGGGTAGAGTGCCATGTTGGAGTGCGCTTAGAGGTTGTCTTACCAATTTGTTTGAGAGTCATACACAAAGTATATGGTAAAAGTAAAATTAAACAGTTCAGTAAGTACACAAATAACATCACTATTTCATTTCATGCATAAACTGTATTATACTTTGTATATTGATTAACTTCTTACCTTTGAAAAGCAAACTATTATAAAACATGTAAAATATGAAACTTGTTATTCCTTAGGTAAGAGGATAGTTTCCCTATAAAGAGTAACACACATAAATAAAATATTATTATATTTGACCATTGAAATTCAAGATTACGTAAAAATATCAAAATCAAAATTAATCATATATACATAAAATATATTTTAATACAAAGCAAGTCATAAACATCAGAAATTATTAAAATATTTTCGAACAAATATTTTAAAAACTAGTAGAAATGTTTCAAAGCTTTTAAAAATATGCGGTGATGCAGAAAAACATCTGAATATCAAATACATACACATGGCAATACTGATTATCATTAAATATTAAAAAATAGAAGGGGAGATAATATCACCTTTATCTCTTTGGTAAAATTAAAGAACTCCCATTGGTCTGTAAAGCAGTGACTGTTATTGTGGGAACGTTTAAGTTGAGACAGTCAAATGAATACTTGTGTAGTTATTGGAAAACATGGAGCAGGGCGGTGGTGGCGCACGCCTTTAATCCCAGCACTCGGAAGGCAGAGGCAGGCAGATCTCTGTGAGTTCGAGACCAGCCTGGTCTACAAGAGCTAATTCCAGGACAGGCTCCAAAACCACAGAGAAACCCTGACTCGAAAAACAAAAACAAAAAAAAAGGAAAACATGGAAAGTGAAATGATTTATTTATTTTCATGGAATTTTGTTAGAAAATGGGTCTCAGGAACCCACACTAGATAGTGTGTACCTGTTCAAGAATTTTGTCACATATTTAACTGTTTAAATTCACAGTAAGTTTTCAATTGTGTTTGTTATTTAAAATAAACTCCTTAAGCAATAATGAATGCAAAACAAATTAACTTTAGGTCACAGGACCTTCCACAGCCTTTGTAACATCGATCCCATTCATCTTGTGACTCAGCCATTCCTTCCAGACCTCTGTTTGACCATGTCCATCATCCTACCAGTATCAACAGAGCCTATGAACTTGTGACAACTACAAATTCTCAGACATGCCATATTAGATGTTTGAGGGTGGAATCCAACAATGTCTATTTGGAAGGGCCTTGTAGAAGACTGATATTAAATTTGAGAAACTATATTATGATGTTTTTATATGCTTCCTCTAGTTCATAAAGTGCCCTCCTTCCTTTGCCTTGGCAAACTCTGATCATGCTTCTAGGCATCCATTTACTGTACAGTTTTCTCTACTGCAACGGCTTTGCTAACTACTGCTGAATTCTACCTTCACAGCTTTTCAGGCAAAGTTGATTTTTCTCACTGTTTGAATTCTCCCCAAAACAAAACTTGCTGAGTATATACCAGTTTTAGGTGCTTTGACAGGTGTAGGAAATATCGTAGGAGGCTAAGAGAAAACTGAAAACAGAAGACCAATAAAGCAGGTGTGCTTTCGAGCCAGTAGATGCTTTAAGTCCTCAGTTCCCATTAGAAAGCGCTGTGAAGCAGCATAAAGCAAGGGCTTTGGATTTATCAGGTTGTGATTGCCAGCAAACTGTGCTACTTAGTCAACTATTCTTATCAATTATGACTGAAAGCACCTCCCAGGGGCATTTATCCTTGAGCAGTTTGGCTTGTCATGTTGTAGTTAAAACAGGCCATTTCAGCAAGAGAGGTCCTTGGGCATTAACATCCAAATGGTGGCGTTTCAAATTCGGCTTGTATTATTGAAATGGGAAGTCAAGACCACATGTCCAACGCAAAATTAGTATCTGATACAACTACAGTTCTTATTTTTCTTATGATATTTAATGCATACATTAAACTATGATTTTGATTGACAGAATAATACCTGTCTTTTCATTGATAACCCCTGAATATAATACATTATTAGCCTCAGCACTAATTATTCAATAGGTGTTTATTAAATAAATGAAAAAAAATGGCTAACTTGGTCCAAATTCAGATCGATCTATCTATCTATCTATCTATCTATCTATCTATCTATCTATCTATCTATCTATCTATCTATCTATCTATCTATCTATCGTACTTCTAGTCATATAAGAAAGTTGACATTTTTACTTCTTAGACGTTCTAACTTTTCCTGTATTTGTGTTTATACTTCCTATTTTAGACATGGTTCTGAATACTCCTCTTTTTGCCAAAGCTATATTTACTTGCCTGAGAGTACAGCACAAACTGATGTTAATCAATTCTAGATGAAATATCTAAAATGAGAGCAAAGTAGTCGCTCTAATTGGATAATAAAGTAACCTCTACAGGCTTAGACATGTAGCTTCAGGTGTAAGAGAAAAAAAAATGAATATAGTAGTTTTATGCCAAGAACATCTCTCTCATGTGCGTGTATTGTGTGATAATAAAATGGAATATAAAATAGCAAAAGATACCTGCTTTTTATGGAAATATTTATATTTATATAACTTATATGATAAAAAATGTCCTTGACTTCAAGTTGCCAATGTCACCTGATACTTTAGTTCAGTGAATTGTAAATTGTGTTAACTATGCCGTTTCACTTTGAAACAGTCCTGCTCAGAGGAGTATATCCAGGCTGGAGAATAGGGAGGAGAAGCCTGTACCCTTATAGACATAGCAACAGTATATTCAAGGCAAAATGAACACTCCAGCTAGACTTCTAAGAGATTCCTGGCAGATATTATTTCACAATGTTTTGTGTGTATCAACTTAAATGTACATGGTAATTAATTAATTCTTCTGTAATTTAGCAAGAAAGTGCTTTCAACCCCTTCACTCTATCTTATTGCTTAAACCCCAACAAAAGTTGCTATGCCTAGTGAAATTATTTCTCATTTTCTTTATTATTTTTGAACAGTAAAACCCTGAAAACCTCTTCTTGGACTTTCTAGTTGAAATGTTATTTTTCGCATCTTTGACATTAATTCCTTGTTAATGTTGCTTGGCACCTCTATTTTTTTTCTTTTTAAGTATGACTAAATCTACATTATTCAAAATGAACAACAGAATATTGTCTTTCTCAGATAATTTACCTTTATGTTAGTTGACAACCATAGGAATCATTGTTAATAGATTCTGATTCCTCAGACTTTGAAAGTGGTTGTTGTAAGAACAATATATTGGAAAGGTTTTTTTTCTTCCAAATTTCTTTTTAACTGTAATTATTGTTGATTACAATGATGATGATGACGATGATGATTGTAAGGTGATATTAGGGACTATAAAAGGACTTTTAGGCATGTTAGACAAGAGTTTTCCCATTAACCTATGTCTTTAATACACGTCTTACATTTAACTGAGGTGGGAATCTCGCTATCTTGACCAAGCTGGTCTGGTCTTTAAATCAGTCTGTAGTCCAAGAAAGTTCAGGGTTTTCAATTGTCTTATGTTACCCTGTCACTCGTCTGAGATTACAGCATTACATAATCAAGGACAGTTTATTTTTGTATTTGTATTTCTTTTGTATTTGTATTTGACTATATTATAAATCCAAATAATATATTCTAAAATACACAAGTATCCTACTCTTTAATTATAATCTTCCCAAGGATTTGATCTTTACAAGGACTCCTTATAAAAATAGATGATTTTATAAACTAATTTCTAGATAGAGTTTCTCATTTATAGTTGTATATTTTAACTGTGCCTTTGAAAGTTTCATTTGTGTATGCATTTATTTCATAATTTAATAATGGTATATAAATGTGACAACTATGAAAATATGTATATACACTTTTTATATATAATTATGTAGAGGTTGTTGTGATCATTAATTTACTGTTTATTCAGTACTTACTGTATTTCAACAAGATTTACTTCACTGTTTATAATCCTTATAAAACTTTCTACAGTATAAATTATGCTTATTTTACAAATTTCATTCCTGAAATTGTTAGGTTCAAGTAACTTGGTGGAAGTTTGTATAACATCAATAAGAAAGAGCATGAAATTTCACAGTCACAGTGCCCTGTCTTTAAATTTTACTTGCTACATATTCTTAATGTTTTAGTACCTGCTATTAACCAAAAAGTAAATCCTTTTTTTTTTTTTTGGAAGAAGAAAATTTGAAATTACTAGAAATACCCTACCAATGGTCTACCTCCCAACATAGATGGGGAAAATTTCACAAAACCCAGTAACTAGATTAAGAAGTATGAGCTGAGAGAGGATGAATCAGTCTTACTCAAGGCTGAGCCCTATGATTCAATTATGCAATCTCAAGTGGTCAGCCCTAGAAACATACATATAGGCAACAATGAGTAGACTTATAGGTCTAGCTTTATATGTTCATTCATTTATATATAGCAGCAATGACTATATATATAAGAAGGCTGCAAATCTTGGGGCAATAATAGTAAGAGGAAGAGAAGAGGAAGAGGGATGGGGAAATGGTGCATCTAAAATCTTAAAACATTTAAAACTTAGTAATAAAAGCACATCAAATCATAAAATAGAAATTACTGATCTGCAGAACATGCTTCTATTAATACATATAACACTACAAAATTAAAACCTGCTGTACATATTAAATTTAATCATTTGAGTACTTGAATTTAATTTCTAAAATACATATAATACTACAAGATTGAAACCTGCTGTACATATTAAAATTAATCTTTTGAGTACTTGAATTTAATTTCTAAAAGTTTAGGTTAGCTGTTAGTTTCTGACGTAGAAAACAGCAACAGCAACAGCACAAAACAACATAGGGCAAATTCTTTCATGTTTTGTATTTTTTTGATTTATTTATTATTCTTTAAATTTCTTTTTACAGCAGAAAAACAGTGTTATGTTGAAGGAAGCAAAGTTTTAATTACAAAATGTAAGCTCTGATATATATATATATGTATATATATATATATATTATATACTATATAACACAGTGCATAGAGTTATCAAGAATTAGTGTAAACCTGACATTACAATCACTGAAGAGGGTAATAAAGACATTTTTAGGGGAGTGGTATTTTTAATTTTTTGATGGTATCGATTTCAAGGGTATATAGTACCAAGATGTGTCTGTTAACTATTTAGAGGTTTTTTTTATGTGAACCTTATTACAATAAAGTGATTTCTTTTTAAAAGTGGGAATACCATCATCAAAGGAAATAGATGTGTTTTGCTTGCTCAAAGAAAGTTTGAAGTATTTCCACATTGGAATATAATAAAAGATTCTCATGGAGGACTATATACCTGAAAGAAAATCTACAAGGAAAAGTGTGTTGTATAACAAGGAATAATGTGAAGAACACTACAAAGAAATAAAATGACAGTAACTTTCTAGAATAGTCATAAGAAATCTGGAGAAATTGAAAATGGGAATTGGCTATGAAGATGGCATGGATAATAAAAATTTTACTTTACAATAACTTCAGATCATTTAGGAGTCTTTTCCTTTGAAATATAAAAGTTTTATTTCTCTGTACTATAAGAGTAGAACTGCCCTGTAACAATATCATTTATACCCAAGAGAACAGTCTGCTGGAGATGTCTGGTTTCTTATCTTTCAGGAGATTACCAGATAACTTGACTGACAAAAGAAAGTATTATATCAACATATTTTTTCCTTGCATTCCTGATTTAAAACATACAATCCTGCTTCCCAAACCTTACCTTTCTCATATGCAAAATGGATGTAATAATAGTACCTACCCCAAGGTGCGTTTGAGAATACTAAATACTTAAATTTGAAAGTATAGTAGAGTGCTTAACAAGTCTATGGTCAAAAATGACAGCAATTCTTAGGACAAGCTTATGACATCCATTCCATATTTTATCTCTGGATGAGATGAAGACATTATTGATTTGAATAGCCTCCTAATTTAATAAATTAAAAATAATATTTAGAAGCTACTGTCTCTTAAATTACATAATATTCACTTGGTGTGCAATCTAGATGATGTATAAACTAGAATTCAAATAAATTCCCACATTTTGCAGGAAAGATCCATGAATCTATTGAGTTTTCAATGAATTTAAGGTTAAATTCTTAGAGGTTGTTATTATTTAATTGTGTTGAGTCAGTTTCCATAATTGATTTCTCCAAAAGACCTTAACATTCGTGCAATTCTACAGTTCACTATTAGAAAACTATTTCTGCTTCTTTAGTTATTTTTGGAGAGTGCTAATTGCATCAAATCAAGATAGTGAAATTGCATAATTCTTAGGTTACCATTAGTATAAACTCACATTGTGTGGTGTTTTTGTCAGAAATTTTGCAAGAATAATATACCCTAAATATTTTTCCAACATGATGGAACTATTGACTGTCACACTCTTTATATTCTCATTAGTCTAAAGGAACTTTGGACTATAGCAAAATGTTTATGAAACAAAACAGCAAGGTCAGTTTCCAGAAGTCTTGAAACTATATAATTAGGTTAAGCAATCAAGACAAGGGGAGCGGAAAACAAGTATTATTCAAACATAAAAATAGAAATAACACATATTGGTATTTAGAATGTCTCTCCCTCAACAAAACTATGCTTAATAATATCCTAAAATCTTTAATCTTAAGTGCTGATAAGATGTGTACATATAGTCACATGACAAAAAGAGCAAACACAAACTCAGAAAGCCATACAAACATAGAATAAGAACACAGACACACACACACACACACACACACACACACACACAGAGAGAGAGAGAGAGAGAGAGAGAGAGAGAGAGAGAGAGAGAGAGAGAGAGAGATCGAGAGAGATCTTTTCATGAAAATACCTAATTTATCGAAGGAGAATTCAGCTTATTGATATTAGTTGTCCCCTCATTTACCTTTATACATGACTGGAGAAGTGAGGACTTATAATACTTGCTCATAGACCATCAAAGCTAAACATAAGAAATAAGGTTAACATTTATTGAATTCTCAGTAATAACCTAAAATATTTGTAAACCAATAATATAATAAACATTTATCAAACTTTTGCATTATCAATTTTATTTTATGTGTGGGTGTTTTTCCTAGATATGTATCTGATAACTGTTTCGTGCCCAATACACATAGAGTTCAGAAGAGGCCACTAGATCCCCTAGAGCCAGAGTTACAGATGGTTGGGAGCTGTCCTGAGGGTATTGGAAATCAAACAGGGCTCTGTAAGAGCACCAAATGCCATAAACCATCTCTCCAGCCCTATATAATTATTATTTTTAAAATATTTTGTCGAATGGCCAAATATTGTCAGTACTGATTTAGTCTAAAACACCATTTGAAAACTTAACATGTTGACTAGTTAGTAAGTAATCTTATGTCCTCATATTTACATCAACACCTAACCAGGCATGAACAGTTATTGTGACTGAGCTCCTAATTTGTCAATTAAATAACCATTCTATGTTTTTTTTTATTAATGAGATCAACAATTTCCTAAAAATATATTATTTAATTTTTTTTCCATTATGATGCTTTAATAATAAGTTCTATACCATGTTCAAATTGGTACAAAGTGGAAAAAGTGACTAAAATTGTTATTACTGTAAATAATTTGAATGTGCTTTTGTCATCCATAAGCTATGGCATATCTCTATCCTCTGCATTGATTTTATCTTTTTCTATAGTTATTTAGATGCCAAATGGTGAAATATGCAAACCAAACATTTATGCCTCCTAACCAGAAGACATGAATCTGTACAAATCTCTCAAGAAACTATTCATTCATATATATCTTTATAAAATGCATTGAACACATACAAGTGTCAAGAATGATGCTTGTTTCTAAGAAATCATATTCTTATATTCTGTATTTCTTTCTCTGCTAGGCTTAGAGTATACTGGGTAAAAGCAGCAGTGTACACATGAGTTTACAGTTGGAAAATGAACAGTTGCTTTCCAAGACGCTCAAAATGTGTTCTGTGGAGATTTAGTACCAAGAAAGACAGGAACTGCTGAGAAGGTATCATTCCAAGATATAGCCAAATGTGCAGGGTAAATGCAGGCCTTGGAGTACTTTAGAAATTTTAAGATATTCAGTCCTCAAATGTAGCATACACAGCTTTTTCTCCCAAAGAATGGCCCTATATGTTAGACCAAACCTGGGAGCTGTGGCTTAATTCTGTAGGCAAAGGGTTCATTAATTCCCATGCAGTTCATTTCCTGGGTCAGCACATACTTCTGAAAATAAAGTTTTATTGAAATTCACCTGCACCATTTGTTTACATTGACTCTAACACTGGTTTTGAGCCACAACAGCATATCTCTGCAACATGAGCCTGAGTCACATAAAGCTTAAAATATTTTTTGAGGTTTTAATAGGTAATATCTGTCAAACCTTACCCCAGATTTCAGTTGAATCTTTCCAAAGTGAATGAGATTCTCCAGAGAAATTTATACATCATTTAAGGCAACTTATAGTTGTTTCCCTTAAAGATGGTAAATGTGTATTTAATGATTGAGTTAGGTCCTTTAAATTTCAAATCTTGTCTAACTTTTTAAAAATTTTCATATGAAAATGAATGAAAAGTTATTATGAGACGTTTAAAAATCAGAATTGATAGATTTCAACACTGAGGAAAACAATAAAAGCCTTAGAATGTTTTTTCTAAACTTGGCTGTTATGAAACTTGTGAGAAACTTAAAATCAAAGCAGTAATCCAAAATCGTTTGAAGCCTGAGAACCAGTCTCACAACCTAGGGAGGATTAAGGATCAATAAAACAAACAGGGTGTTACAGAATAAAATGTCAATCTAGAGCTGTAAAAAATAGGAACACTGGCTATATTGAAACAGTAAAACTGAATTAAAAGCTATCACTTTATAACACTGTGTTAGATTAGTACTTGCTTTGCTCCATAAATGTTCCAAATTATAAATTTTTTACTAACACTTGAAGTAGAAGTACTGAATGGAGCTTTGGAAGTGGGACAAGTATTTTTCACTATAAACATATTTACTTTATCACTGCATACTCATTTTGTCTTACCTAAAAAATTAAAACTGTAATTCAGACTTACAAAAATATGCATACATACATTATTTTGTATTACATCATATAAAAAATGAAATATTAACATTTTATAGACTTAAATGAAAAATGCCAAATTCAAATATATTTTGAAAACTATAAAATGAATATATTCATCATTACTTGATAAATAAATATTATTGCAACTTTAGGATCAAATAATCCTAAATACAAGCAATGTACTAAACTACACTGCTTACTAATAATTAATATATATCAAAATACACCATTAGGGGACTAAAAATTAATGTAATAAAGCGAGAGAAGATAATTGAAATGCCCATATATTATATGAAGTATGAACATCCATAATTATGGAGAATTTGTATTAATTATTAAGGGAGGAACAGAAAAAAGAAAAGAAAAACATGAAAAGTTCTTGAAAACTGATAAGTAGCAAGATCACTCTGAGGACTGTTTGTAATATTCTGTATTTTGCCTGGATGACATTCATAAATGAATAACTAAGAAATCAATAATGTATTTTACCCTTCAGTGTAACTCTAACACTTGTCTTCACCACACAAATATAGAGATCCAAATAACCAATAAACATATGAATAGATTGTAAATCTTAATATCGTGTGGCATGCACATTAAAATTAAAATGAAATATGCACCGTACCAACCACAATGGTTGGAATTTAAAAGTCCGACATTGGTTACCAGATTCTATGTAAGAAGCTTACAATCATTGATTTCTCCCTTATAATTAACTTTGAGAAGTAAGGAAAAACTTTATAATCAGTTTTTAGAGACACCACTTGCTTGTTCAAGATTGATTAAGTTTTCAAAAGATACTAATTGTACATGTTTACATCTTGGGATCAGTTTTGAAGTTATATATGGAATTTGAGTTTGGCCTAGAGAGCCGAGGACTGTGTAAGGGTTGATAACTGATAATTGGTGTCATGAGAACTCTCTTTCTTTGTGTCAAGCTTTGTAGAGAAACATTTACAGCTATTAGTATATTTAGGTAGTACTAACTGCTTTGATTCCTTGGGAATGTGATGGATGTGTATGCATCAGATTATATAAAAAATCATGCGAGATAAATCATGCTTATAAAAGAACAACTTCTATTCAGTTCACAGTTCTAGTGATTCAAGTACATTGTGGCAACATTAAGCCTATCCTACTAAGATACAAACATCTGTCACATTATGGCAGGAACACATGTGGGAGAAGTAATCACATTACCAGAGGTAGCAAGCCAGGGAGATCTGTTAATTGAAGGTGATAAAGATATTATCATAATCCTTTTAGAACTTCCTTAATCACTATAAGAAATAGAACCCCTCATGACTTCCCCTCTTAAATTTCCCACCACCTCTATAGCACACAAAGGATGAAGCTTCTAACACATGGATCCGTGGGAATTACTCAAATCCATATCATAGGAAGATACTAGTATCTTGGGCAGCTAATCAATTTACCTTTATTTATAGGTTACCTAGATTTTCAGTCGTGAGAGTTTAGCCAAGACCTTTCCTATTCCCCTATTCAAAGACAAAATCTATAGGAGGAAATGATCAGCACCCTAGTGCTGAATTTGCAGACCTAAGCATACAGCCACAATAGATCTGTCAGAAGGCTACTCAGGGCTTATTTATTTAAATTTATTTCTTGGAATTGAGCACTACCTTAATGGCTTGAAAGTGTTAAAGTATGTCCCAAAGTACCTAAATTACTCCCTAAATGTAATTTATGCTTGAAAATAATCTGACTAACTTGATTTAGAACAGCAGGAAGTAAGTTATGCTGCACATAAATGAAACGGCACTGTAATTTTAAATAATGCTTGCATAGTGAATGAGAATTTTAATATTTGCAAAATTTTAAAATCACTTGATTTATTATCCTTATGTTTACACTGACATTTTGTTTCTTTATTTAGTTTGGCCCACATTGCCTATTACACCTAGGGAAAGGGATTGGAATGCTTTTACCCTTAGGTCTAACATAGAAAGTAAAACATTCATTTCTCAGAATGTTATTTGTTAAGGTTTCCTTATGTGTGTCGACATGCTGCATCCATGTTTCCCATTCCTAGATTATTTAGATAATGGAGTAAGAGGAACTTAAAGAGCATAGTAACAGACTGGAGACTAAACTTTACACATGCACACACACAGAGACACACACACAATCTTGTTTGTGGGAGAGATTTTATAAGCAGACATGATAAAATTATAATGTCATATTAAAAATTCAAGAATAAATTTAGGTTGCTACTAATGTATATTAAATGCTAAAGAATAATATTAAAACTTTATGTGATGTTTGAAATGGAGTTTAAAGTATTATTACTCACATTAGATGTGTAAAACACATGGTTTTATTATTTAGTATTTCCTTTGGATAGAATTGTTCATCTGGGAAACAATTTTAACAATAAATCAACTTCAGGTTTTTCAAAGTTTTAGAGGTTGCCTACTATATGGAAAACTTTATATAATTATCTAATTTTTAAAATTTTTTTCACATAAAACTGTTAAAATTGCAAGTCGTTGGTTTGGAAAAGTAGATAATACTATAAAGAAAACAGGGGACTAAAGTCCGGACCCTAGTTCTGGAGCATTTAGAAGGAATATGGAAATTTAAAACAATCCCATATGCCACCAAAGTGCATCCAGTCTTAACTATTTCCCCTGTGAAGAGGCTATAAACATACAAGACACTCATTTTGTTCCCCCTTCTGTTTGTAATTTCCCTATTGTTAGACGCTGGGTATACAGAGATCACATGTATGTTCCTTACAGGTTTTCTTCACTTGAATGATTATAATAAGATAGCATATAAAAATGACATAGGAAAGCCGGGCGGTGGTGGCGCACGCCTTTAATCCCAGCACTCGGGAGGCAGAGGCAGGCGGATCTCTGTGAGTTTGAGACCAGCCTGGTCTACAAGAGCTAGTTCCAGGACAGGCTCCAAAACCACAGAGAAACCCTGTCTCAAAAAAAAAAATGACATAGGAACGAGGGTGGAAAAAGATACTTTAGAATATGGTACAAATTTTTAGTGCCAAGAGCCTGTCCTATAACTAGCTCTTGTAGACCAAGCTGGCCTTGAACTCACAGAGATCCACCTGCCTTTGCCTCCCAAGTGCTGGGATTAAAGATGTGTGCCACCATCGTCTGGCTACAACCTGAACATTTGACAAACAGGTACCTCCTAGTAGTTAACTTTGTTAAGGGGATAATTCAAATGATTTAGTGGTAATAGAAGCAAACCAAGAAGAGCAATGCAGACTGTTACAAAATTGGATGAAGCAATTGTGACCTACTGTCAACTGTGCTCTGGTACACTACTGTGTGCTTCTCAGGCTGTAAAAGTAGGAAAAGAATCAGTCATCAACACATGAGATTGCCAGTTCAATTATTTTAAAATGATTTTATTGTTGTGATTCACAAAATGTAGAAATGAAAACTAAACCACATTGAGAAATACATAATGAAAAGTGAAATAAAACTAGGCGATAGAGAAATGGCTCCAATATTAAAAATACTGACTGCTTCACTGGAGATCCCAAGTTCAATTCTCTGCATCCAGATATGGCTGCTCAAGGTTGCCTGTAACTCCAGGCTCCAGGAGATCCCCTCTGCCTTTTCTTGCCTTCAAGGTACCCAGAAATATTTTAGACTTTTATTGAGGGCCACCAACCAGCTCCCAAATCAAGACACGGAGACTTCTTGTTAGTTTTAGATGCTTGGCCTAGCTTAGGCTCGTTTCAAGTTAGCTCTTTTAACTTAAATTAACCTGTTTCTTTTTTAAAATCTACTTTTGCCTTGTTTTTTTTCCTTTCTTTTTTCAACCTCTTTCTTTTCGTGTGTCTTACTTTCCTTGCTTCTCCTATATGGCTCGCAGCAGCTACCTGGGCTTCTCTCCCTGGGTGTCCCTCCTTGTCCTCTCCTCTCTTCTCTTTTCTTTTTTTGTTTTGTTCTCTCCTAGATTTCTCCTCCTATTTATCTCTCTGTTTTTATTAGATCAATCTGGTGCCTTAGGCAGGCAAGGTGAAACAAATGCAATGCTTCTTTACATAATTAAGCACATGTCTTTACATCATTAAGCAAATTCATGATAAACACCTGCAACACACATTTACACAGTTCACGTAATGTTATGCCATAGAAACAAATGTAACACATCTTTTTCCAGTTAAAATAATATTACACAACATAGAAGTACACAGACACAGACAGAAAGACAAGGAAATTAAAATTTAATTAAAATTGAGTCTAGTCTCACCAATGTGGATTTCATGAAAGAAATTTTAGATTTCTTTCAACAGTAGCTGTTGATTTCTAGAAACACATATTTCTAAAAGGCAAGTGATATCAAATTCTTTTTTTAAAGGAAGTAAACTCTTAAAAATGTATCGTCAGACCACTTACTGTATATGAAATACCACTGATTACCTTTGAATGCTAAATTATTTAGTCCCTTGGGCAGCTGAGGATAGGCAACCTTAAATGACCCTATCCTATAGCAATACTGACCAATATCTTGCATACCACCATAAAGCCATTTCTGTTTTATCTTCTGAGAACACTGTTTAGCACTGGATCCCATTTTTTTAGATTGCATTAATTGTTTTCTTTACTATCAAGGGTCTTTCTTAAGTTTTAAAATAAATTTTAAGTATTAACCCTCTATTGGATGTGTAATAGGTAAAGATCTTCTCTCATTCTGCATCCTGCTGCTTTGCTCAAATGATAGTGTCCTTTGTCATGCAGACGTGTTTCAGATTCACGAAGTCGAATATTCTTGGCCTTAGTGCCTGTGCTATCAATATGCTGTTTAGAAACTCTTCTCTTCCATCAGTGAATTCAAAATTATTATTTTCCACTGTTTGTTTTATAAAGCTCAAGTTCTCTGGGCTTCTTTTGAGATCCTTGACCCATTGAGAGTTATGCCGGATGACAAATATGGATCTACGTGCATAAATACGGATCTTTCATTCATCCACATGCAACCATCTTTTTTGTGTATCACTGTTTGTTGAAGTTGCTTTCTTTTCTCAAATGTGGATTTCTGTCTTCTTCTTTTTTCTTTTTTTCTTTTTGTTAAGTCAGGCATCCATAAGCGTCTGGACTCACATTTGAGTCTCTAATTCAATTTCATAGATCATTTTATGTGTTTTGTATGGTAATGTGATGCTGTTTTTATAGCTTTATAGTACACCTTAAAATCAGGGATGGTGAGACCTCCAGCAGATCTTTTACTATTCAGGATTATTTTAAATATCCTCAGGTTTTTTTTTTTGTGTGTGTATCTATATATAATTCTCAGGTTTTTGTGTTTCCATCTGAAGCTGAAAGCCATCCTTTCCATTTCTGTGAAGATTTTTTTGTTGGAATATCAACAGGGCTTGTGTTGAATTTGTAGATGTCTCTTGTACAATGGCCATTTTTGCACATGATTCATGAATATAGAAAATATTTTCACCTTATGATATCTTCTTCAATTTCCTTCATCAGAGAGTTGGAGCTTTTAATCCTAGATTTTTCACCTGCTTGGTTCTAGTTACCCCAAGATATTTTATATTGTTTGAGGCTGTTGTGAAATGTACTGTTTCCCTGATTTCTTTCTGAGTCCATTTGTTATTTGTATATAGGATGCCTATTGATTTTGGTGAGTTAATTTTGCATCAAGCTACTTTGCTGGAAGTGACTATCAGCTTTAGGCATTTCCCTGTGGAAATTTTGGGGTCACTTATTAATACTATGATATCTGAAAATAAAAATAGTTGACTTCTTCCCTACTCATTTAGGCTCCCTCTTGATGTCCTCCAGCTTTCTTATTGCTCTACGTAGGACTTCAGATACTATATTGAATAGGCATGTAGATAACAAAACCTTACTCTTGTTCCTGACTTTACTGGAACTGCTTTGACTTTCTCTTCATTCATGTACAAATGGCCTGTGGGCTTGCGGTACATTGCCTTCATTATGCTTAATAACATGTCCTATGCATCCTTAGTCTCTCCAGGATTTTATCATGAAGAGTGTTGGATTTTATCAAAGATCTTTTATGCATCTAACGAGATGACTATTAACTCTGTTCACATGGTGGATTATATTTATCATTTTACATATGCCAAACCACCCCTGCATCTCTGGGTTGAAGCCAACCTGAGCATTGCTGATACTCTTTTTGATATTTTATTTTTTTTCTTTTTTCATTTTTATTTTGGTTTTTAGAGACAGGGTTTAGAATATGTCCTTTGATATTTTATTATATTTAATTAGACTACCTTTGAAAATATTTATTGGGAATCTTTGTATCTGTGTTCATACTGGATATTGGTTGGAGTGATTAAGGAATTACACTAATTGTGAGCTCTTCAAATGAATTTGTAAATGCTCCTTCAGTTTTAATTTTGTGGGATAATTTGAGAATATTCTTTTTACTATTATTCTATGTAGTTCTGGTGAATTCTGTGCTTAATCCATTTGGCGCTGAGTGTTTTGTGTTTCTTATTTTAGTTGTTATACTTTTAATTACAGTTTCTCTTTTCTAGGTGTTAAGGGTTTGTTTAAATTGTTTATCTGTTATTGATTTAACTTTAGAGGTTATATTTTGGTTAAATTCATCATTTTCTTTTAAGTTTTTCACTTTGGTAGAATATAGGTTTTAATGTATTTTCTTCCTCATGACTGTTGTAATTTTCCCTGTTCATCTTTGATTTTATTAACTTGGGTCTTCTCTCTATGACTTTATTTTTTAAATTTGGGTAAGGGTTTCTTAATTTATTGATTTTTCCAAAAGACTAAACTCTTCATTTTATTACCTATTTGTATTATTTTTATCTGCTTGTTTCTAACATATTGATTTAAGTACTGCGTTTGATTATTTCTTTTTTGATTTTTTGTTTTTGTTTCCTTTTCTATTTGTTTGGGTTTTGTTTTGTTTGTTTCTTTGTTTTATTTTTGTTTTACGAGACAGAGTTTCTCTGTAGTTCTGGAGCCTGTTCTGGAACTAGATCTTGTAGACCAAGCTGGCCTTGAACTCACAGAGAACCACCTGCCTTTGCTTCCCAAGTGCTGGGATTAACAGTATGCATCACCACCACCAGGTTGAGTTTGAATATTTCTTGACATCTGCTTCTTTTGGATGCAATTTCTTCATTTTATTAGCAGTACATTTTAAATATCTACAACAAAATTAAAGCCAATTTCCTTTTGGCCCATAGATTTGAATATGTTTTATATTAATATTCCTTCTGTTGTCAAAGTATTTCATTTCATTTTAAATTTCTGACTCGACCCATTTTTCATTTAGTTGTGAATTGTTCAGTTTTCATGAATTTGAAAGGTTCCTGATTTTGTTTAAAATTTATTCTGGGCCTTTGAACTGGGATTCTTCTTTGTCTAGTCATATTATTCTTGGGCTTGTTATTAGTTTCCAAGTTTTCTGGATATTTATGTCAGAATTCTTTTTTTTAAATTTAGCATTTTCTTTGACCAATGTATCTATTTCTTTTCTCAGATTTTCAATGCCTAGGGTTCTCTCTTCCACCTCTCAAACTGCATTGGTGCAGCCTACATCTGCAATTCCAGTTTCCATTCCTACACTTTTCATTTTCAGAATTCCCTCAGTTTGTATTTTCCATACTGCCTCTATTTCGACTTTCAGGTCTTGAACAGTTTCCTTCGGTTCTTTACTTTTCCTTGGCCATCGTTAAAGGACTTACTCATTTCCTTCAACTGATTGTGTTATCCTAGCTGTCCGTGAGGAATTTTTTCAGTTCCTCCATTTTTTTTGTTGTTTGTTATTTGTTTGTTTGATTGATTGGTTTTTGCTTTTTCGTGTATTTCTTCAAGAGATGTCTTCATTTCTTCTTTAAGGCTCTGTATCATCTTCCTAGAGTTTGTTTGAAGGTCTGTTTTCTAGTGCTGAAGCTATTTTCACATAATTGCGACCTGCAGTGCTGGGACCTAATAGAGACACATCTGCCTGGCTGTTAGTGAGTGTGTTTTTTCTCTGATGCCTAGGTATCTGGGTTTGGGGTTAGCAGAGGTAGAGATGTTGATTTCTCAGATTGTCTTTGTTGGGTGGGGGTTTTCTTCCTTGGTTTCTGTTTCTTTTCTTGATTTTCAGAGTGTGTTGGTTGTATGGTACCTGTTTTATGGGCCTGCTTGTCTGTATGTTCACAGGGAGTACATGCTGGCATTGGGGAATCATAGAAGGAAACCGCAGCTGGGAATGATCTGTGGGGGCCACAGGAGGCAGGTACAGGTGAGAAGGGAGGCTGCAGCTCTTGTTCCATTGTAGCATTAGAATCCTGAGGATTGGAACTGAGGTGGCAGGATGTGAGGAAAAGGTCCATGGGCTGCCTACCTGATCTTGCAGGTGTGTCCTGTGGTTGAGCATGGGGTGTCTGCATAAATTGGCGCCTGGAAACAATGACAAGCCGAGGAAGGGAGATCAGGGTGAGGGTGGTCTTTGAGATTTACAGGCATGGGAAAGGTTGGGAAAGGAAGCTGCAGCTGGGGTTCTGATGAAGTTCATGGTATGAGCCTGAAGATTGGGTCTGGGGGAACAGAGAACTTTCTATACTTCTTATACCTTGATAAACATCCCCTTCTTTAGGTTTGTGAAAATTTCCTTCATTAAAATTATTTTCCTTTTTTCTTTTTTTCCGTTTATTTATTTATTAAAGATTTCTGTCTCTTCCCCGCCACCGCCTCCCATTTCCCTCCCCCTCCCCCAATCAAGTCCCCCTCCCTCGTCAGCCCAAAGAGCTATCAGGGTTCCCTGCCCTGTGGGAAGTCCAAGGACCACCCACCTCCATGGAGGTGGGAGCCTAGGCAGTTTGGATGCTCACCTTACTAAAAATATTTTCTGTGTCTGTAATCTGGGCTTCTTTTCCTTCCTTTATCCCTCAAATTCACCGATTTGGTCTTTACATAGTGTCTCAAGTAAAAATTTCCCAGATGTTTTGCTGCTGAATTATTTTAATTATTAATTTTCATTTTCTTTGAGCTATTTTATTTCTTCTTTGACTCCATGCCTGAGATTCTTGTTCCATGTTTTATCATTTATTAATAAGGTTTACATCTGAATTTTTGGCTTGACTTTCTTTTTTGCCCAGTTTTATTTAAGTTGGGGTATTATTTAGTGATTCTTATTTTTATGTTAAATTCTGATTTCTTGTCTTTTTTTTCATTTCACTGTTTGTGTTGAGTTCTCACAGTCTCCCTTAAGGTATTTATTTATAGCCTCTTCAAGTTTTTTGAACATATGCATACTTCCTATTTTGAAATCCTTGTCTCGTGCTTCAGTTATATTGAGCTTCTCAGGGCCTACTGTTGCAGGGTTAGTGCATTATAGACGAAGCATATTATCTCAGCTGTTAATGTGTGTGCTTTTGTGCTGATGTCTAGTCATCTGTGGTTGGGATAATTGAGGTAATTCTAGGTGTTGATGTCTGCTTTTGTTGTTGTTGACTATTGCTCTCCTGGTTTTCATTGATCACTCTAGATTTGAGGAACATGGATGGCTGTGGGTTACCTGGTAGAGAGTGCTTCTGTAGGGAAATAGAGGAATAGAGGTTTACTAACTTAAAAACAAGACTTAGAATGTCTGTGAGAAACAGTGAAGGGGATCCTGTCCTCACCAAGTGGGAGGGTCTCTAGGGATTTAGACGTGCAGTAGAAGGAGGGGCTGCTGAAAGTAGATTTCACTAAAGTAAAGAGCATGTCTAAGGAGACAGGCTGAAACTGCTAGGAGGACTTGGCTTTGTACAAAGAGTTGTAGTCTCTATCGAGTTGACTTGATGTGGAAGAAAACACAGCTTCATGAATACTGCTAAAATATTGAGCATAAGACTGTAGATATCGTAATGAGGATAGGAAGGAGAGTGAAAATTGCCTATCTGAATTCTAGCTCTGTATGGCCATTGAGTATCTGTGATAGAAGGTAGTTCTAGGTGTTGGTGGGTGACGTAATGGAGTTGGGATAGACTAGAAGGGAGGTGTGAAACAGATTGTTTGAAGAGTAATGCTGGTTGAGTACAAAGTTTTGGCAGAGTCCACATGAAGTTGAGGTGGGGTGGCAGGAGGGACTTCTGTAAGCAGCTCAGTGCTTACATAATCTTAATTAGAGTTTTGAAACAATAGGAATTGCAGTCACAAATTTCTTTCCTGCCTGGTCCTGCAGGTGTTCAGTCCCAACAAAACACACAAACTGTTTGGCCTATTAGTTCAGGCTTATTATTAACTATCACTTACAATTTAATTAAACCCATAATTCTTGTCTATGTTAGCTATGTGACTTGGTACCTTTTTTGTAAATATTTTTCTTTTTCTCTTTTTTTTTTCAAGACAGTGTTTCTCTGTTGCAAATATTTTTATTGATTTTATTGCGCTATACATTTTTCTCTGCTCCCATCCCTTCCTCTCCCCTCCCCTTCTACCAACTCCCATGGTCACCATGCTCCCAATTTACTCAGGAGATCTTGTCTTTTTCTACTTCCCAAGTAGATTAGATCCATGTATGTCTCTCTTAAAATACTCATTGTTGTCTAGGTTCTCTGAGATTGTGAATTGTAGGCTGGTATTCTTTGCTTTATGTCTAAAAGCCACTTGAATATTTGTCTTTCTGTGTCTAGGTTACCACAGTCAATATGATATTTTCTAGATCCACCCATTTGCCTGCAAATTTAAGACTTGGTACCTTTTATGAGTGATGCATTCTCATCTTGCTTCCACTGCATCTGTCTGGTGACTGCGTCTTTGCCTTTCCTCTTCCCAGAATTCTCCTAGTCTGGATACTCTGTCTATAATTCCTGCCTGGTGACTGACCAATCAACATTTTATTAAACAAATATGAGTGACAATTCTTTACAGTGTACAAAAGCATTATCCCACAGCAAGAAATGTTGAAACTCATAAACCTGATGAGATAGTTTAATTTTGATACAAATGTGTTTTAAAATTGAATATTTGTTCCCAAGCAATTTTTATAATTTTGAAATGTTTTAAAAGTCCTACAACTACTTTTTAAACTTGTAATAAGGAAGATGCTAATATTCCTAAACAATTGTCTAATATTTTTGTAATCAATATACAAGATTAATTTTAAAGGGAAAATTAAGTTCTTGTTTTAATTCATATTTTCTATTTTACATTAGTTACTATGTCTGATCATTGCAACTAAAATCTGTAAATTCAAGGCACTATAAAATATTGCATTTGTCAACATAAACAAAAGTATGTTTGGTAAGCATACAATGACTTCTATAAACCATTTGTTTTGTTTCATCCATATTTTCTAATTCTAGGCGATTTGAGAGATCAGTTGAAAAATGGAGACACTTTCATTATGATATGAAGGTATTTAATCAATGGCTGAATGAAGTTGAACAGTTTTTCAGAAAGACACAAAACCCTGAAAATTGGGAACATGCTAAATACAAATGGTATCTTAAGGTAAGACTTTTGAGATTTTTTTTTTTACCATATTGTCATTCTTTTGCGGCAGTATTTTAAATATTTAGCTTCAGTAAGATCACCTGGAAGAATCAATGGAATATGTAGCTCCTGACATTTGTGATGTTCTGAGAACATGCTATAAAAATCAACATAACAATATGGCTAAAGTTGTGATCTGAATGGCTTCTGAAGGACAAGAGCATCTGCTTAGGCACAATGTTCTGTGAAATATAGTTGATGCAGGAAAACATCTTACAGCAGAGTATAGTATAGTGTGGCTTGTTGTCTCTCTTTCTGTGTGTATGTTTGTATTTATTGATCTAATGTTGGAATCTGTTCAGAATGAGAAGCTGTGGTATACTTAGTAGTAATGTAGTTACTGCAAATATCCATCATGATAAAATTATAAATGTATTTCCCTCAAGACAGTTTGTGGGGATGTAGCAATATTTCCATATACCCTATTGACAAAATGCCTTCTGAGACAGAGCAGAGGCCAAGACAATGTTGAATTAATTGTTAGTACTTATTGACTTTTTCTGGTTTATGTTAGTGGAAATACAACATATGGATTATAACTAGGAAATCATTTAATTCCAATGTGTTGTGTCTTTTAATGAACTGATAAAAATAAATTAGGTTGTGGGGAATATAATTTAGTTGTTACAATATATAGATTAAGTCTAAGAAATGTGGTTTATTATGCCCAGTCTAAATTTTTGTTGGGTTGTTGTTCATTATTAACGTTGCAATTTTCAATCAGATGGGTTTGAATTGTGGCCAACGTATAATGTTCAAAAACACTGATTAAGACAGATAAAGTCAAAGAAATTGACAGTTTGTAGCAAGCTTTCTTGGACGTAAAGCCCCCAAATCATGACACGGGACCGTATTATTAATTATGAATGCTTGACCATAACTTAGGCTTGTTTATCTAGTTCATTTAACTTAATTTTACCTGCGTTGATTAATCTATGTGCTTCCCTAAGGCTCGTTTACCTCATATATGTATTACCATCCTGCTTTCCTGCTTGCTTCATGTCTGTCTGTCTGGTCCCAGGATGGCTGACTCCAGACTGACTGGCTGACTCCCCTTTTCTCTGTGCTGCCAGCCCCACCTATTCCACCTCTGCCTAGTTATTGGTCATTCAGCATTTGAGTAGGCCTATCAGGTAGCTTGGTCTGGCAAGGAAAAGCAGAAATCATCTTTACCTAACTAAACAATTATTCGGCAACTCAAACATACGCAGCACATTTTTGCCTAGTTAAACAAATATTCTATGCCACAGCAGTAGTTCATTAAACAATTTGAGCATTTTCAAAGTTTAGATTCAGTATGATCTTAGACTTTGCAATTCTCTATTTGTAAATGTTTTCCTAGTTAATTTCTTATATTCAGAAATTGAGGCTTCAAGCACCTATATGATAGGCAAGGTAAAGAAAGAAAAACAATTCTTTTAGAGTCTTCTATAGCTATATATGTATAAAATTTCTTCTTGCATCAATGTTAATATAAATTAGATGAACTTCATTAGTTTATGATCTGCTAGTCTATAGAAGATCCATTCTGAATAGGACCAACGTGAATGTTGAGCTAAGGAAGCACAATGCAATCTCTACCTGAAAGACTGTATACATATGTATATATAACATTATCTATATTATGTGATAATTATATATAATATATAATAGTCATGTAATATGTTCTTGAATGGATATGTAAATTTCTAGAGATAGCTGGCAAAGGATACATAATTTGTGGACTTACAATATTACACAACAAATATAATTATTTATTATAAGTTTCAAATGCGTCAATTATGATGAAAATCAAGCAATAAAGAAATAAAAGTATTCCTCTATTATGCTTCTCAGAAGTTGGGTAATATTAAAATAGAGCTTAGGGCCATGTTCACGCTATATAGAACCTTTACCACAATTAGTAGACTCCCTCCACAGTATAAACCTGACACTTTTTAAATGTTTCGTTCATTAATGAGCCCACAGTGAGAATGAGTTACCATGAAGAAAGTGCATTAACAAGCATATTTTTGGTCAAGCAATTAATTTATGTGTTGAGGCTGTATATATTCTTACTTGTTCTATTGATTGTTTTTATATCAATGAAATCATAATTTTCGTTAAAACTTTAATGTTTCACCCTTGATTTTTTAAG
Source organism: Microtus ochrogaster (assembly GCF_000317375.1). Lineage (NCBI taxonomy): Eukaryota > Metazoa > Chordata > Mammalia > Rodentia > Cricetidae > Microtus > Microtus ochrogaster. The sequence goes on from NW_004949156.1 coordinate 329,782, forward strand.
TAAAGAACCATCAAATGCTTATGTATCATCTCAATTAAAGTGGCCGTATTAGTCATTAATACTATATTCAATTTCTTGATGGTGCTTTCTTGTCCATAATTACTTTTTATATAATTTATACTATGAAATTTAATGACATTTATGATGTCTAATCTTTGACTAATCCCCTTTACGTGTATTTTAATGTCATATATTTTTATTGAAGTTTCTTAGATGTGAAATTTGGGTGATTTACTCCTACTCTGGGTCTACTTAATTTGTCCTACAATGCCTTAATGATATAAAATACAAATATAGTAACTCTTAGTTTTCTTTATGAACTCAAAAGACTTTATATATTTTGGTTACATTTAGTAAATATATTTTATCCTCAATATGAATGCTGTTTTAACATACTTTTTAGTATCTGGTAAGTTTTAACTTTTGTTAGGTGTTGGCAAATTAAATTGCTAAATGTTAAATAATTTGTCATTCAGATAAATTTTATTAAGCTGTCTTGTGGGATCCAGTTAACCTAGTTCAAAACAGTTTTAAGTTTTTAGATTTTATTTGATACATTATTATTTGCAATTAGCTAGCTAATTTTGTTCCACTACTGTGGCAAAGTCATTTGTTTATTCAGTGTCACGATATTTTCCCATGGTGGCTATTATGAAATACCACAACCAAAATTTAGTTTCTTTCCCTAGTCTTGTATAGTTTTCTCACATCTGCAAGCTGTTAAAACCTACCTGAAAATCGGAACATGCTTTCTGCAGATCTTCAAATTTCTTCGTTTCCACTCCATTCTCGTTTCTAGTATTCTGTCTTCTAATATCTAGGTTTGCCCCATTGGATTTTTGCTCCATCTCCTTAAATTCAATCACCCGGTGTCTTGAACATTTCCTCATCGTTTTCTATAGTATTGAAATCTGTCTAGATAGGAAGGTGGCCAAATTCAGTACTCAGTTTTGTGACTTTTGCCATTCACTCTGTAATCATAGTCCTTTGTCCTGTCTTCAATGTCTTCAAAACTGTTCTTTCATACATGTTACTTATGTTTATGTTAAAACATGATGCCAAATCTTCTCCATTTTATAAATTTCCATAAATATATGAATATTTTAACATGTTTGCATGTATTTTACTAATACAGTCATGCAAGTCCATCATAATATTACAGATCTGGAAAAGTCTCCATTTCCTGACAGTGTAATTCATTTATTACAATTGGTGAAGATTTATAAGCATATTTCCTACTCAGAGATGTTGTAAAAATATTTTATTTAGTCCATTTTAGCCTACAAATATATATATATATATGTATACACACACACACATATATATATATATATATGGATCATAGATACAGATATGTTATGATATCACAAGTCCTATAAAATTTAGCCTTATTTTTTTATTCATTGACTATGAAATCTACCTACACATGGTTGTATACATACACATTAAGATGCTGAATAAGTTTACATTCTAGACAGGTTTTATTAAAGATGTTTAATTAAGACATGTCCAGCTGTTTCAGCACAAAGAATCTTGAAGTAAACATCTCATTTCTTTCCTTGGCTATGTCCACACTTCCTTAAACTAGGAAATAGGAATGACATTTATAGAAGAATGACATTTCTCACAATGTAATTCTACGTTTATTATAAGACCTCATTATGACTTATTATTCTTAATGAGTGAATAGCTCATAACTATATATGTTAAAACTGTCACTGAATTATTCCTCTCAAACATCTGAAACATAGTATAAGCTAACTGGAAATGCTATTAAACATTATTTCCTTGAAGTATGAGAACCTCTAAAGTATAGCAATTGAGTAAGAATTGAGAAAAAGTTCCCAGTCATACAGGCTTCTCCTCCTGAGATGGCTGATACTTCTGTCTTCTGAGTTTTTAAGAACCAAGAAGAAACTCTAGTGAGAGTTTTCAAAATAAATTTGAATACTATGAAGTAAAGTTATGAAAATTATGTTAGTTCCCATGCTGGCAGCATACACTGATATGTCATCAATTACCTCAGTGAAAAACATGGATGTGGAAAACATAAAATTCCCTAACATTAAAAGTTAGCCTGCTTTCAGCTAGACTTGAAAAAAAATAATTTTTAAAACATAAACTGTTGTTGAATGTTACTGAATCCTTACAGTTGCCAGTAGAAACAATAAAAAAAAATCACCATTGGGTTAAGCATTTGCAAGTGTTGAATATTCTTCCTTTTAATGGAAAAGCAGCCTGTTTGCTTTTATGGGATAATGCTGCTTAGTGAACTATATTAAAAATTAGCAACACCTTCTAAATAATATTGTCATGAATATGTGTGAAGCTTTGAATGTTAAAAAAATCCATTTTAATTCAGCCTTAAGAAGTAAGAAACAATGGGATTATTTACATAAATTTTGGAGTTTAAATCAACAAATACAAAATTAAGGAAACCAGGAGAAATCGAAATGTGTTATATTTATATGAGTTGGTAACTCTTTCTAAGGTGTTTCGATGTTAAGTTTCAGGTATAATCTACAATGCAATGTTTTATTACTTAATAATTTCAATTATATTGACATATGGTAGTTTATGTATGTTGCCATAAATAAATTGAATTAAAACTGTTTACTTTGTTAAATAACGAATTTCAATCATTGTAATAGGACAAGAATTACACCAAAATTGATTAAGTGCGGGACATTTCAATATATCTATCATTCTACCATTAACTCTCAAACATAGATAGATATAGGATAGGATTCTAGTCTGCTGTATCTAATAGACCACAGTGTATGGGTGAAGCTGTACGTGTGCCAGCGTTTTGTACTTGGAAGGAAAAGGCAGAGAGAAAGTTGCATCAGTGTTAAGGACCAGCTGAGCTGCTCTTCATTTCACCTTACATTGCCTATCAGTGATTGAAGGAAGCACTTTGCAAAGGACCTACTTTTGATGACTTAAGATTCAAAGAACACAAAGGAATTGAAGGGAATCCTTCCCAAAAGTTTGAGACAAGTGGGTCCGTGAAAATGCTTTCTTCTACTTAATGGAGATGCCCTAGAGTTCTCAGTCGCATTTCACTTTCTCCACTTGCAGCGAGAAAGCCCTCTTACAGCAGAGGCTGCTATTGAAAAGCCACTGGCTTGTCTTGACCTGAGTGGTGAATTGTATAGGTCAGTGATGACCACATCTACTGCAGAGGATGTGATTTCTATTTAGAATGGGTTTTAATATTTAATAAGACATGTACTCTCTTAAAGAACTCTATATGAGGTAACTGGCAATCCATGAATACAGATTGATTCAAACACCCTCTTCTTTTAAAAGACATATGGTGTAAAAGACTAAATTGGATACAAGTATGCTTTGTATATAGTCAGCTTTACAGTGCTGTTTTGACCAGCTGGCTGGTGAATTTGACGGCTTCTTAACAGCCTTGCTGCTGATAGAAACTTTGATGGAAAAATCACTTGAGTAAATATTCCTGCCATCTGTTGCCCTTCGTTGGGACCCCAGTGTTAAGAATAATTCATACCATTGCTTGCCCTTTATTTTTCCTTAGCAGTAATAAAATTTCGTAGGATTTCATTTTGTAGACACAAAATCTATCCTGTTTTCTGTAGTTAGGGGATGTATACTAACATAAGGAAATCAACAAGAAAATTTCCAACTCGGGGTATTTGTCTCTAGTTACTTGCAATGCATAAAGAAGGGGATACATTACAAAATGAGTCTTTCGGTATATTAGCTAGTAGTGCAGTGGGAATTCAGTGTCTTAATATAGTTAAACAGTTAGGTACTTCATTTTTTTATTCTCTCATAAAATATATTGTGGCTGCCATTCCCTCTCCCTCCACTCCTTCCAATCCCCACACATCTGTCTCGGCCAGAACTACTCCTCTATTCTTTTTCAGAAAAGAGCAGGCCTCCCAGGTATGTCAAGTGGACACCAACATAACAAGTGACAATAAGACTGGCTACAAACCTTCATTCTTATGTAAATATTGTTAGGTTTTTATCTCTGCGTAGGAAATCTTCTACTGCTGCTTGGCTCCCATGCATTTTTTTTTCAGAAGTAATAAATAACAGACTTATTGGGAATTTGGCAGTGTAGAAATTCAGACGGGCTTTAAATCATAGGTCTCTCATAAATAAGTGTATTAAAATAATTGGATAATGTCAGCAGCTTGTTTTTAGTGTTATATCCAGCACGGCACCTTTAAGATGACAAATTGTTATACAGTATCATAAAGAAGCAAGAACAACCATTGTAACTAACCATGATAACCACAGCAGTCAAAAACTACTTACAATGCAGGGAAACCCAGCTTTCCCCCAAGGGATTCCCTTTCTTCACTTATGAAATTATCAAGAGTAAAAGAAAAATGTGGAGCATAGTAATTACATATCTCAAATTGATAAAACTGTAAGCTGCTCACAAAAATATAGAGGCAAAGAGAAAGAGAAATTGATATTTAATGAAAACAGATAATTTCCATGTACACAATTTTCACTAAATAGCAATGCTTTTGCAAAGAAGATATTCCAGTAGTTTCCTCTTGTGCACCTTCTTACACATTGATATCCCTTCTAATGCTTATTTCTGACTTCACTATCAATTTTCCACACTTTTGTGAACCCTAACAGATACCCATTACTCAGCCTCCATGTCCCAAACTCACCTCTATGCCTCTGAGTATTTCTTTTGTGCATATTCCTCTTTTAATTACTATGACTATCCAACATACATTTTGTTAAAGCTATATATTTTAAAGAGAAACTAGTCACCCATATGCACAATCAGACATAAAGAAACATACACAACAATATTGCTTTTTCTCTACGTTGGCTTCTTTACATTCTTAATAATAGTACTACTTCACAGTATTATGAGATATGTTTACATGCATGCTGTGTGTACTTTCCCATTAGAATGGAAATTTTATTTTTCTTCCTCACCAATATGCCTCAGTACATAAAACAACTTACTTAAACCTCCAATACATAATATTCTTTGAATGTGCAAATGCTCTGGGGAATTATGCTTTCATTGCATATTTTCCTTTAGGCAAAGGATACTTTGTTGCTTTTTTTCTGCCATTCTTACCCTATTTCATATCCCAAACCCAGATATCTCATATTGCAGTGCTCTAACCACTTCCACACCCATGGACTTGTCATATAATCCGATAATACAACAATGTGGTGGTCCCATTATATTACTCATTAAAACATGCTTTAGGTTTTTTTTTCTGCATCGTTTTGTTTGAGAGGACAGGGGATGTCTCATGTCACAGTATGTAGGGGAGTTCATAGGACAGCTTACAGGAATTGGTTCTCTCCTTTTATCAGAGTGTAGTCGGTCTTTCTTTGGACTGCAAGTTCCCAAATGACACAGAGAATTCTTATTAATTATAAATGGCTTGGGCTAGCATAGGCTTGTTCACAACTATCTCTTGTAACTGAAATTAACCCACTTTTATTAATCTAGGTTCTGCCACATTGCTTGTTACATCTCCTCCATACTGTATGTCCAAGGCCCTCCACATCTCACTGGCTTAATCTGCCAACCTCATTCTATTTATTTATTCATTCATTTATTCATTTATTTATTTATTTATTTATGTATTAAAGATTTCTGCCTCCTCCCCACCACTGCCTCTCATTTCCTTCCCCCCTCCCCCTAACAGGTCCCCCTCCCTCATCAGCCCGAAGAGCAATCAGAGTTCCCTGCCCTGTGGGAAGTCCAAGGACCACCCACCTCCATCCAGGTCTAGTAAGGTGAGCATCAAAACTGCCTAGGCTCCGACAAAGCCAGTACTTGCAGTAGGATCAAAAACCCATTGCCATTGTTCTTGAGTTCTCAGTAGTCCTCATTGTCTGCTATGTTCAGCGAGTCTGGTTTTATCCCAGGCCTTTTCAGACCCAGGCCAGCTGGCCTTGGTGAGTTCCCAATAGAACATCCCTATTGTCTCAGTGTGTGGGTGCACCCCTCGAGGTCCTGAGTTCCTTGCTCGTGCTCTCTCTCCTTCTGCTCCTGATTTGGACCTTGAGGTTTCTGTCCGGTGCTCCAATGTGGGTCTCTGTCTCTGTCTCCTTTCATCGCCTGATGAAGGTTAATATTCAGGAGGATGCCTATATGCTTTTCTTTGGGTTCTCCTTCTTATTTAGCTTCTCTAGGATCACTAATTATACGCTCAATGTCCTTTATTTATGGCTAAAACCCAAATATGAGTGAGTACATCCCATGTTCCTCTTTTTGTGTCTGGCTTACCTCACTCAGGATAGTGTTTTCTATTTCCATCCATTTGTATGCAAAATTCAAGAAGTCCTTGTTTTTTACTGCTGAGTAGTACTCTAATATGTATATATATTCCATACATTCTTCATCCATTCTTCCATTGAAGGGCATCTAGATTGTTTCCAGGTTCTGGCTATTACAAACAATGCTGCTATGAACATAGTAGAGCATATACTTTTGTTGTATGATAAGGCCTCTCTTGGGTATATTCCCAAGAGTGGTATGCTGGGTCCAGGGGTAAGTTGATCCCGAATTTCCTGAGAAACCGCCACACTGCTTTCCAAAGTGGTTGCACAAGTTTGCATTCCCACCAGCAATGGATGAGTGTACCCCTTTCACCACACCCTCTCCAGCAAAGGCTATCATTGGTGTTTTTCATTTTAGCCAACCTCAGATTCTTTCTAAGTTTCTCTCCATGGAAGTCATGCCCCTTCTCTCCTGACTAGCTATTGGCTATTCAACTCTTTAGTAAACTAATCTGAAGACACCTTAGGCAGGTGAAACAAAACATAGACACATTTTTAGACAGTGTAAACAAATATCCCAAGGCCAGCTGATTCCCAGAGATCTAATTCAAATCTTGAGGCTGGCTGATAAATTATTTTAAACACTGAGCCATTTTGCTAGCCCTGAAACACACTGTAAGCTCCTTAATTGAACATAAATTTTAATTGGGTCTACCCTGAACAAATCAGACACACTAGCTACTAGGAGCAAAAAGATAGGCTAAGAGGCTGTTTTCCTTTAAGGAACTCCCAGTCTCAGTATTTCAGGATAGTGATGCTAATGTGCAGGGCTGTACAGTATCTTTTTCCTCTCCCCTCTCGTCCCAGTCCTTTCCCCTAACTTCCTCTCTTCCCCAGCCCCATACATTCCTCCTTTCAAAAACATTCAGGCCTTTCAGGAATATCAGCCAGCTATGACATATCAAGTTCCAATAAGACTAGGCACTTCCTTTCCTATTAAGGCTGGACAGGGCAATCCAGTAGGAGGAAAGGGTCCCCAAAACGGGTAAAAGAGTCAGAGACAGCCCTTGTGTCCATTTTTAGGAGTCCCACAAGAAGACCATGCTACACAACTATAACATATGTGCAGAGGAAGTAGATCATTCCCATGCCAGTTCTGTTTGGCAGTTCACTGTGAGCAGCTATGAGTCCAGACTAGTTGATTCTGTGAATTTCCTGTGATGAACTTGGCTCCTCTGTCCCTCAAAACCCTTCCTAACCCTCTTCCACACGATTTCCTGAGCTCTGACTAATGATTGACTCTGGGTCTTTCCATCTGTTTCTGTTTGTTGCTGGATGAATCCTTGCTGATGGCAATTGGGCTAGGCAATGATCTATGAGTAAAGCAGATTATCATTAGGAATCATTTCACTGGCGATTTTCTTTGCCAGTTATATTTGGTTCTCTCCTAGGTTTCTGGCTGTCCAGCCTCTGGGTCCAGACCCTCCAGTGAGTGTTGGGGGTGGGTTCCTGGCAGTAGCTGGTCTCATGGCTCTTAATTTTTCTTGATATTCCAGCATCACACCTGTGAAATTGCTCATCTCACTTGGGAAAACATTCTTTGGGGAATTATAAAATAAGCAATATAAGTAATTTAAAAACAGCCGAAAGTTAGCACAATCTACGAACAAAATACACAGAGAAAGAAAATGTTCTAATATAGGTGTAAATTTTGAAAAAGCATAAGACTGACAAATTATAATACATGAAGCCTATTAATGGTTGAGCATCAAGTTTAATAGCAAATATCTATAATAATAATAGTGGTAAATATTTCTACTGGATAACTAATTTTAGGGGTCAGAAACATGAATTGTAGGCAAACACAATAGGAAACAAAATTTAAAACCCCTGTTTATCCTTGAAAGGCTATAATTGACAGAATTGTATTGGCACCTAACTCATATTAATGCCCTTGGTAAAAATTAATAGAGGAAAGTTTCAAGGACATGAGTAATGAAAACTAGTGGGCATATCTGATGCAGACACATTTCTAATTAGTGACATATTTCTCTGTAGGTTTTGTGGTCTCATAATCACGGTTTGTCAGAAAATGGTTTTATTTTATGAATTTACAGTTCTTACTGCTTTAGTTCTCTTTCATTGGTTCAGTGTTTCGTTTTACTTAAACTAGTTTTGAAGAACATTTCAGAGAAATTTAAATAACAGATTTATATTCTGTCTGGGAATCCACAATTTCATGAAGTGTATTAAGCTAGGTAATTTTATGAGTAAATCTATCACCTGAGACATTACTCATGGTACTTGCAATGAAATTAATTTTAACACAATGTATAATTTTTCTGGTGCTATTATAAATTATCAACATAATATTGCTCACATGAATATCATAGTAATAAAAGGAGAAAACTGTGGAGCCAAATCCTCCCAACAACCTGTTTTTGTGAATAAAGTTTCAGTGGAATTTCACAACATTTACTTTATGGCTGCGAAGGAAGTACTGACTAGGTAGTTGCGCTCAAGTTGATATGGCCTACGTAGCCTAAGACATTTAATATATACCTTTTTACAGAAAAGTTTGTTAACTCATACTTGAGAGAACAAAGAAATAAAGTGTGAAAGTAAAAGATCAACTTTCCCAGTGCCCTCTAATTAAACATTATTTATATATATTGTATATAAATTGTATATTGAAATGAAATTGATCCATGTTCATAAATCAAATTGAAAGACACTGACAAAAATGGGAGGAAATGAAACAAACTTCTTAATTTGCTCAAATGGGAATTTATAGTATTAATGCAAGGGTTGACTTTCAAAGGTTTAATTTGTAGTATAACGTAATTATTGTACTTTTTATGAGATAGATATAGGTTTCAGCATTTGCAAACGTAAGATAGTAACCACATCAAGGTATTAGCAAATCTATTGCCTCAAATATTTGTGTTTTATGTCAGAGCATTCAAAATAATTTTAAGGATTAAAATCTAGTTATTTTGAAATTTATGATAAAATGCTGCTTAGCAAAGAATTGGGAAACATCTAACTAAGGCAAAAAGGCTGGAGAGTTGTAGGAGCAAGTGTATAGCTCTTTCCTTGACTGGTCTTACTGTAAGTCTTTTGGGTCCCTAAATATCTTAGTGAGGCACTAAATCAAGTGATTGTTAGTCTCCTAGAACCTTCTCTCATTGTCTCAGTGGCTCTGACACAAGCAATATGCTAAGCAGCCATATTGTTTCTTGAGGCTTTGAAACTCAAGATGAGTAGTAAGATTAGGCTTCGTCTATTCTAATGGGGATTCTTGAGGAGTCAGAAAGGCTTGCCTACTGTGATTGCCTGCTAGTTGGAAAGCTTGCTACTTTATTTTCTTTCCAACCTCTTCTATTTCTCACTATGAGGACAGGCATTGGAGATTTCTTTTGCTTTTAAATGAAGAACTCTATTAGTATGTACAATGTCCTCAGATAAATTCTTCTGTCCTGGTTGCTTTCATAGAAAAAGACTCCTCTTGAACAGACTACAGAATATAACCGATTGTATGCAATGAAGTGTTTCTAACCCCTTGTGATTGACATACAATTTCTATTTGAAAAGAGAGAAAGAATGAGGATCCACTGTGGCCATATAGTCCAGAGTACCAATGTTCCTTCTACATTTTAAGTGTTGTTGGATCATTATACGATGTTCATAATTTTGTCCTGGTGCACCCACTTCTGTATTACCACCCAGTCTTAATTTATTATACCACATTAAGAGTTTTTTAGGTAATTTGTTCTTATTGATGCTCAGACATTAAAATGTCTGCAGGCTGTGATAAAGAATAAATTTAATGTGCCAACATGGTTCTCCAAATCTGGGCTTTAGAACTAATAGTGCAGACTTACAATGTGTTATACATCATTGTTAACACAGATTTATATGAAAGTTTCATTTTATTTAAAGTTTAAATATTACATTTTTATTCATTTTCTCTTTAGATTTCTATATTTTGCAATATTTGGCGACCGTGTATTTACAAGTTGCTTACATTTCCTGGGAAATAGTGAATGGATGAAGCGACTGTAACTTTAAACAACACAAATTGTAAAATACCATAAGTATTGCACCACAGAGGTTCATCGACATTCATTTAGCATGTTGTGTCTGATGACAAAATTCACTCAATTCATTGAAATGTATAGATTTAATTTCATAACTTAACTTATCCCTACAGAAAGGTTCAGGTTAATTCAATCAATGCAATGACACATAGCTTCATTAAAAATCGGCTATACGGTGACAGCCTTCAATTCTAAGAGCCAGAGGAAATGGAGGACACTGAGAATTCAATGCCCTCTGAATGAACATGAGCAAAGCTCATATGAACTCACAGAGACTAAATTAGCATGGACAGACCCGGCATGGGTCTGCAACTGGTTCTCTGTATATATTATAGCTTCCAGGTAAGTGTTTTATGGGATTCCTGGGTGTGAGAATTCTCTGATTCTTGTTTCTTTTTTTTTTTAGTTCTTTTCTTTCACTTGGTTTGTCTTGTTCAACTTTTTTATTAATGTGATAGGTTGTATGGTGACATCTTTCAAAGTCCCTATGGAAATTATTAAACAAAATTATAATGTCATGCAGGAAAAGAAGTAAGCAATTCTCCTAGCTTGTTATTCTATAATCCTGTAACATCAGGTCATTTTTAATGCCCAGAAATATATGGGCTCACTATTTTGGAGGCTACCAAATCAATGTAAAGCACTTAGCATGATAAGGAACTTTTTATAGGTCATCACATGGCAAAATTTCAGAAAGTAAAGGGGAGAAGAAATAAAACTTGTAATATATGAGGTTCCTCTTTCTACCTGTAAGATAGAGTCCTCACTGCCTCAGTCACACAATTAATCCTTTTGTCATTGAAATTATGTTTTTTATGTGGTAATTGGAATGCTTTTTAATTGTTTCTTAAATTCGAAATTGTTTGAGAATGTGTAATTGAGTGCAGGTGCCTGCAAAATCCACAAATTCGCAAAAGCATCCTGGAAACCATGGAGTCTGAGTTAGAGAGGTTTCCAGCCACCTGACATGAATGCTGGAAAGTGAACTAGCATCATCTGTAAGATCATATTTGATAGTTTTCCTTTCAATGAAAATAGTTCTTCTATCAAATAATACATTGTGATTACAGTCTCTCCTTTCTCTACTCCTCCTAGTTACTTCCCACTTCCTCTCCAACCCAGATCCATTCCCTTTCTGTCTTTGATTAGAAAAAAGAAGAGGCTTCTTAGAAATAATAATGAATAAGATAAAACAAAAATATCACATTGATGTTGAACAAGACAAACCAACTGAGAGAAAAGAGCTCAAGGAATGGGACAAGAATCAGAGACCTACTTGTTCACAGACTTAGAAATCCCATCAAATAGTAAGCTGGAAGCTACAATACACACAGAGAACCTGGTCCAGACCCATGCAGGGCCTATACATGCTAATTCAGTCTCTGTGAATTCATATGCTCTTTGCTCAAGTTGATTTAGAGGGCCTTAAATTCTTAGTGTCCTCGATTCCTTCTGGCTCTAATGCTCTTTCAGCTTCTTCTTTATCAGAGTTTCTTGAGCTCCAAGGGAAGGGATCTGATGGAAGCAGTGCATTTAGAGCTGATTGTCCCAAGGTCTCTTACTCCTTATGTAATATCTGGCTGTGGGTATCTGACATTGTTCCAAATTGCTGCTTAAGGAAATTTTTCTGATGATGACTGAACAAGTCAGGCATCTATGAATACAGAATAATACCATTAGGAATAAATTTATATCTGTGTTTACTTTTAGGCCAGTAATATTTGGTTTTACTCTGGTTCTATCGGCTACCTAGTCTGAATTTCTTGATCACCCAAGCAGTTTCTGGGATGGGTTGCATTTTGTGGAGTGAGCCTCAAGACAAATCAGATGTTGGTTGGATACTCCAACAAGTTATGTGCTACCACTGCACTAACTTACATTGCAGTGGACACCATGGAAAATCAAAGGTTTTGTGTCTGTGTTGCATTTGTCTTTTGGAAATGAAGAGTATATTCTTATATCAAACATGGTAGACCATAGGCGTGAAGGCATCAGCTTGACAATTACAGAGTAGGCATCATCACAGAGATACAGGCATGCTTCATACCTCTGTACCTATCATATGTAGAATGAGTAAATCAATAAATGTGATCCATCATATAAACAAACTTACAGAACAATAAAACACATGATCATCTCATTAGAAGTAGAAAAGACCTGTGAGAAAACTTCAGTCTTTCATGATAAAAATCTTACAGATATCAGGGATACAGTGGACATGCCTAAACTCAATAAAGGCAATTAACAGCAAGCTGATAGTCTACATCAAATTAAACAGAGAGAAACTCAAAGCAATTTCACCAAAATCATAAAGAAGACAAGGCTGTCCAATCTTTACATATAAGTTCAATATAGTACTTGAAGTTCTAGCTTGCGTAAAAAGACAACTAAAGGAGATCAAGGGATACAAATTAGAAACGAAGAAGTCAAAGTATCTCTTGACAGTATACATAAGTACCCTAAAAACACCAGGAAACTAATAGACAGCTAATAGACGCTTTCAGCAAAGTAGCTGGCCACAAAATTAATTCATAAGACTCAGTAGTCATTTTATATAGACATGACAATGGGACTGAGAACCATGTGAACTTTACCTTTCACAATAAAATCAAATAATATGGAATACATAAAATATCTTGAGGTAACTCTGACCAAGCAAGTAAAAGACTCGTATGATAAAAAACCTTAAAGCCTTTAAAGAAGATAATAAAAAATGAAAAGATCTCCCATTCTGACGGATCAGTAGGATCAACATAGTAAAAATGCCCATCCAAACAAACACAAACCATCTTGACAGATGGGTCATGCCAATTGAAATTGAATGTGAACTTTAATGTAGATTTAAAAAAGACAGCATTTAAACCTTATCAGTCATACTAACCACTACCACAAAAAAATGGAGGATCCTCTTGAGAATACCTGGACACCTAAGTAAGTGTTTGAGCACTTACTAAGTGGTACTAGAAATAATTGGCCTGGATGTATTCTTGGATTTAACATTCAAATAATCATATACATCCAGGGGACATTTACTTTAAAACTGATCTGTCACACCCCTTTCCTGGAGCTCAGCATATCAAAAACTGACAAGACATCAGTGTACTCACCAAAAATTCAATGTTTTGTTGTATTGGTTGAATTTTAAATAATTGAAACCCAAGTAAAGGAAGATAACTGAAAAATATGTAGTTTTCGGGAACATAAAATCTACTAAAACATATTACTATGAGGAAAGTTGAGAAAGGATGACATAAGGAAAGGCGCTTTTGCTTAAATAAGAATAAATGAAAAGGAGTACTGAGACAAACTTCTAACAGAATCATTTATTTCTTCAATGGTTTTAGTTTTTTATCATTTTGATTGATTTCATATTTTAATTTAGTAGCTGAATCGTTTACAGATTGGGAGTCATGAAATGAATGTGTTGGATCACCGTGAGCATTTTTTTTTAGTGAAATAAAATAGAAATTTATTTATAGATTTTTTTGTTTCATTTATGTCTGTATTTCTGTCTGTCTTTCTGTATGTCTGCCTCTCTCGCTCTCGCTCTCGCTCTGTGTGTGTGTGTGTGTATGTGTGTGTGTGTGTGTGTGTGCATATGTGAATGACACTCAGGAGATAGCATCATTGTTAATATCTGGTTCTTAAAACATTGAAGTATTTTTAAAAATAAATAATTTGGGAATTTGGGGAAGTTAGTTTGACCATGCTCCAGTAACTATGTCAAGAACACAGACGGTACTTCTTTTATTTTTGCATCTTTTTCTTTGGAGGGAGGCCAGAAAGATGGGGACACAAACCTGAGAGAACTGAGAGATAAAGGTGGTTGGGGTAAAATATGTGAAATTCCCAAATAATCAATAAAATATTTTGTTAAAATTTTGCTTCAATGATATAAGGCAACATTCTAATTGCAGCAGATTACAGAAGACCTTTCATTTACATACAGTTTTACGCTTACTAGGAATGGAATTTTATATTACTTTCAAAAATATGGGCAATATTAGTAGAAATTTATTTTATTCTCTATTAAAATACTCAGAAAGATAATCAAATGCATTTATAGAAACACAAGGCTAATAAATGAAGACTCTTCAATCAAAATACCATTTGATTTTGTCACCAACTATTTACTAAACGGTATAAATTCTGGACAGGGTAAAGAAAACCACAGTTCTATCGAAAACACGTGGTGAAAATTAATAGAATGGTATTTTCCACAAACTGTAGGACAAGGTCTTCCTTATAGCCCTTAAACAATTTGACTAATAAAATGTAGCATTTTATTCTATAAAATTATTCTTTAGCAATGAGAATAGCTCTATATTACATTGTTGTAAGTAAGGTTGAGACACACCATATTTAGTATTGTGATTATTCTTTGATAGTTAGTACATTTAAAGGAGTCTTTTAAAATTACAGATGATATTAGCATTTTGATGATGATAATTGAAGTTTAAAAAGTCTGTCATTTATGAAGCAGTTTTAATTAAATTGCCTTTTGATTCATCTTGCACTGAGATGTGTTTTTGGAGCACCTTTTTTTACAAAATGATGCTGAATGAACTGCACATGCAGGTCATTTTGTTTAAACTTCCTTGATACAGAATACAAGTAACATATTGAAAGGACTTGTTGACGGAGGTCAAAATTTATCCAGAAGCTTTTTCATATGGGATGAATAAGTGTATTTGGAAGCCATTGTGATGTCCTTCTTAGGATACACAGATGCATTTATGTTAGTTTATAAATAGCTGACTTCCTGAGCAGGGACAAGATTTACACTTTTGAGAGCAGGTTTCTTTACGGTACTTAAGGTGAGCTGTTTATGTCCTAGATTTTTACTTTGTAGTTGTGGTGTTTTTATAGGAGAACTATAACTTAGTATTCTTGCACAATTGTTGCTCCAAATATTATTGAAAAAGATACTTGACTAGCTTTGTCATCTTTTCCTGGATTTTCTTCCTAGACTTTCCACATAGCAAAAAGTTTAGATGGGTTGGTTTTTGTTTAGCATCCATCTGAAGGTCTTGAAAATTAGGAAGAATACGTGATGAATATGGGAATAATGAGTTCATAAATGACCCAAGGATGTTATATTAACAGATGTTACTTATCCAATTAAATATAGAAGGAGAAAACCATGTTATTTCATATATCATTTGCAGCCTGACCAAAATTATGTATCAAATTTCTACTACAAAAAAGAAACTACTGCAGCAAAAGGCCAGTATGGACTCTTAGCAGGTTGAACTTTGCTGGGTTTATCTTTTATTGTATCTGTGAAAGAAATACATCTGATTCAGCTGCTAATGACACTTTCTGTGCTGCATGAAATTTCCATTCCTGAGTCTTAAATAGTAGAAGGAACTAAACAACTCCTTCAAGATTTTTCTAATACCCACATGAGTATGCATACACACACAAACATATATGTTATAAAAATAAAACAGGTCAGTGATTTTGCCCTGTATACTTGTTGACTGACAGATTAGTTGGAAAGAGCCATGAGAAAAATATCAAGAAATAAGAGATGAGAAAAGGCAATAAACAGATACTAAGAAAAAGAATCCAGGAGGGTTCAAATTAAAGTTCCCTGAAACATTTGCTCACCTTTGAAAACTTTTGGCTTTGGATGATAAACATTTTGCTCTGGTGAAACTGAGATTTTGGCATATTAATCAAAAACAAATATTATTAAATATCAATTTAATAGAATATGTGTACCACAACTGCTTCTTCCAAATCTCAGGCGTCATAGTGGAGGAGAAGGCAGAAAGAATACAAGAGTCAGAGTTAGAAGATGACTATAATGAAACAGTATCTTCTGTAACAACAGGTTAACTCTCTCTCTCTCTCTCTCTCTCTCTCTCTATATATATATATATATATATATATATATATATATGCATAGTGGTTTTGAAAGCATGTACAAGACTGTTGCAATCCCAATCCACACCAATTTCAGCATTGTTAGGAGAGTTGGGCATAATATTCTACCACAAGACAATATATATATATATATATATATACACACACACACACACACACACACACACACACACACACACACTATGATAAGTGGGAGATACTCCAGTGGGAAAACCACACATCCATGAATATTTGGGCAGCACAAATTGGTCTTGATGGGTTCAAAAAAAGGGACACATGCTGTGTGGGCTGGGTAGGAAAGGACTGTTGGATTATGAAGATGTTGTGGGAGGGGGAGCATACAATCAAAACGATTTGTACGTAACTCTCAAATCTAAATTAAAAAATAATGACTCACTTACACAAAAGCAATTATATTTTAAAAAATCAAATACCTAAGAGCTACTGACCTTTGAAGAGGTAATCCAGCTCTTAACTCTTGGTAAAGGTGGTAGGGATTTTGTTGGAAATAGTTCTTCTTTAAGGAAGCCAACAGATGGTGCTCACTATAAGTACATCTTTACAATGACAGAATGAAGTACTTTGCCATGAGTGATATTCACATCATCTCTGTGATCTTCTCACTTGCAAATATCCCATTTGTTTAAACTATTAAACTTAGTGTATTGTTCTGTTACCAATGTTAAGAACAATCTGTTCCCTGCATACCATAATAAGCATGACTTGTCCACTTGTCATCCATAAGTAATCAAAAGAGCCAAATTAATGTGAAAAGCTGAAAAAAAAACGGTTTGTTTCATTTGGCCACAATCAGAAAAAAAACAAAACAAAACAAAACACCTTGAGACTTCCACAAGTCCATCTTAAGGTCCTAGAAGGAGTACAATGTTTAAATAGAAGCATAGCCCACCAGCCTGAACAAGGTATGTTCAAAACACACCATTGTCTCCACTCAAGTCTCTCAGGGAAGAGCCTCAGACAAGTTGTAAGTCTTTCAGTAAAATACAGGTTCTTCCTCTGACTGAAGATTCCCCGGTTGGTTCTTTCTAGGGTTTCAGATTTTCCATCCCCTAACGGGAGAGTTCTGGGAAAAATTTGGGTTTTTTTTGGGGGGGGGAGGGAAGTGTAATTGTTTCAATAGTCTTACATCTAAAGGGAGGGGGGAAACAAAGTGCCTATTGATAACATCTTTATTTTTGATGCTCAGATCGATTGTAGTAGCATCCTATCAGCACTAACCTAGTAGACTTTAAAAAGTATCCATGTGGTATGTGTGTATGGGAATGTGTACATGTGTGTATTTGCCCTCAGAGTCCAGAATATAGTTTTGGGTTCCTTAGAGCTTGCAGTACAGGTTGTTTTGAGTCTCTTGGTTGGTGTGAGTTCTGGGAACCAAACTGCAGATAACTGAACGAGCAGTTATTAAGTGTTAAGTTCTGACTCATCTCTTAAGCCTATTTTTAATAGTTAAAATAAAAAGTTTTTGAGAGGTGCGCTTTCACTTCACTTCCAGAAACATGTATGTTCTTGACTTTTCCATAAGATTCACGACTCTCTCATTAGAAATGCAATATCCAGATAAACAACCACTGGTCAGAGATTCCACTGAGCTTCTGAGTTGTGACTAGTCAAAACTGAGATAGGCTATAAACATAGCATCTCAGTGGTTAAGAGCACTGCCTGTTCTTCCAAAGGTTCTGAGTTCAGTTCCCAGCAATTGCATAGTGGTTGATGTTGTCTCAAGGAAGAGACCTGCTCAGTCGTCCTCATCAACTTAGACCATGAAACCCAATATGGACAAGTTCAACAGAACTGCCATATATGTGCTGCCCATGCATGCTTCAACATTGACAGGGCATACATTTCATTTTTCATTCAAAGACATAACATAGAGACACACGAGCACATACACAAACACAGACAAATACACACATGTGCACATGTGCACACCCTAAATTTGAAAGGCTTAAGAATCTAAAATGAAGTAAGAATTCTTGTTTATTGATGGTTAAATATTTTTCTTATGTTGAATCGAAGAGAATATATTGTTAATTTAAATTTCCCTGTACCTTTTTGCTTAGTGAAATGATTATTAGAAACTATTTTTTCTCTATTCACATTCAAATTAATTAAAATTTTAACTGAAAAGCAACACTCTATTTATACTGTGTACGTAAGATATGGGACTTGTAGCATTTCACTGTGATTATGGATGTTTAATCAGTTGAATTTACAAATGAGACCAGCAGCAATTCATAGATATATTTTTGTTTGGATTCATTCTGTTTTTCTTTGATAATTGTCAAGCATTGGACAACTTTGAAGAAAATAAAAAAAATAGTGTTCACTTTGAAGAGATAACAGGAAATATAATTGGAATGAGTTGGAAAATGAAAGGATTAGGGACCAGTAACTCCTTGTGCCACTCCTTTCCTAACCTTTCTCCTTCCCATCTTTTTAATTTTAATATGTAAATTTTACATTATTTGTATTTTTATTTTGTAATGCAATGGCATCAGTCCTACACTCCTTTTCTTCCTCTGCACTCTCTCTATTCCCCTTCATGGCCTGTTCTTCACTATATTGTTCTTGCATTCATGTATGTATGATGCATATACATTCCTAAATATAATCTGTTAAGTATGTATAATGCCACCTCTTTGTCAAAACTGAAAAAAGAAAATAATATTTGGGGTTCTTCTATAGAAAATAAAAGGAAAGGCAACTTTAACTCTCTTCCAAATTTTTCCATTTGAAAGGGAGTTTGTGAGCAGCTATAACAAGACAACTTGATAACTAGGTACAAGAGAGCATGATTTGGGGATAAGGAATGTTAAACACTGATGTTCTGTTACTGCTGGCAACACTCCTCTTCCTCCATTTTTCCACAGGAATAAAACAGACCTAATCAATATCATTTAATAGATTGCACCTATAAACTATTGTACTGCACACCTTTCCCCTTGGCAGTGGCTCAGTATCCTTCAGGACTGGTTAGAAACACTAACGTTCCAAAGAAGAAGCAAGGTAAACAAGGAAGGAGGTGGCTACTTGAAATATTGACAATTGTCAATGCCTGAATGAATGTGGAAGGCTGCCTGTAGTTTACTACACTTGAAATTTGTGATTGAAACCCTTGCTGAATGAGTAATTATTGGTATCTGTCTTCACAGTTCCTGAGGAGAAAGGCTCTCAAGTGGAATCAATGACCAAATTATATTGTATATCTTGGCTGGGGAAATTATTGAATTGTAGCCAATATTTTCAAGTTCTTCATTTATAATGTGAGAAAAGAACATAATGAAGCTCAGCCTGATTGTCCTAACTTGCCCATCTTAGCACATTCAGAAGTGCATGTCAATATTCATACAAATTTGCTCTCTTCAAACTTGATTTAGTCTCCTTAATGTGCCCATTTAACTACTGATAGAAAGGAATCAGAAAACAGTATTGATTGCTAAGACTGTTTGATACTAACCACTTAGTATTTTATGTACAGTATTTATGACCTTGAATGTTGAAAGAAACATGAAACTAAAAACAGATTTTCATAGGCTGCAAACTCAGTTAAATGTGTATTTTTCATATGACAAATGCATTAGGGACTCCATGAAGAATATTTTGAAAACAGAGGGGAAAAAAAGGAAATCCATAATCTCATCATAGACTGCCAAAGGGAAATTTCTTTAAAAACATAATTTTCATATAAATCATAAAGAATGCAATGCAGATTTAACAATAAAAATCTCTCAGTGGAAAGACAAAACTGGTTCAAAAGTTGATGTGAAAAACAAAACCTTTTATAACCAGGGATGGGAACAAGAAAAGATGCCCACAGCCAGACATTATACAAAGAGACAGAGAGTCCATGGAACACACAGTTCTAAATGGTATGTCTCCATCAAATCCCTCCCTTCAGAGCTCAGGGAAACCTGCGGAAGAACAAGCAGAAAGAGTGTTAATAGCCAGAGGGAACGGAGTACACCAAGAAAACAAGGTCCTCTAAATCAACATTGCAAAGCTACTATGAACCCACAGAGAGTGGAGCAATATGCACAGGCCCTGTGAGGGTCTGCACCAAGACCTCTATGTATATATTACAGTTTCCAGTTCAGTGTTTTTATGGAATTCCTGAGTATGCAAGTGACTGGGTCTGTGATTCTTGCGCCTTCTCTTGGGTTATTTTCTTACTGTTGGTTTGTCTTGTATAACTTCAACGTGACAGTTTTTTGTTTTATCTTATTATATTTTATTTTATTTCTAAAAAATGAAGGAAGGAAGGAATAGAAAAAATCCGAGCCACTAGCATAAAAGTTAACAGCTGAAGTGTCACTTATACCTGCTGAGAGATGGAAAACCAGTGTTCTCTAATGGAGTGACACTCCAAGGCGTGTCTCATGTTCATGAGTAGCTGACTAACAATAGTAGACGCCACAGGTTTCTTTTTTGTTCGCACAGCTTCGTTTGGTTACATTTTGTTGTTTTGTTTTTTTGCTTGTTTCTTTACTTGCTTTGTGGGTATTGTTAAATTTCATGTTTTAGGTTTTGAGGTTTCTGCTTGTGGTATTAGTGGTTTTGTTTGTTTTTTGAGAAAAAAACTGAAAGTGTGGATAGAAAGGAGGAGAGAGGGTCTGGAAAGATGGTGGAAGAAGAGTATGATAAAAATATACTTATATTTAAAATAATCTTAAAAAGGAAAAAGAAGAAATGGTTTATTGCAAATTAAAATTAGTGAATACATTTTTAAATTGCTTAATATTATATAGCATTTGGAGCAATTTTTCTATTAAACAAAACTTGCTTTGCTAAGTAGATGAAGTATAGTACTGCACATTCAAAATGATTAGTTTCTTCCCTAGAAAATACAGAATGTTTTTTAATGAGGGAATGACGTGTCATTATTTTGGAACAGAAAATCATTCTTGGGTTCTTTTTCAAGATTAAGTCATTTTTATACTATTAAAATAATTACAATTAATTTAATATAGTGCCCTTCCTAGTCATTTCTTTATGGCTATTTGGAATGTAGGTAAAATGTACTACGTTCTTATAATCTATTTCCAATTATCCTGTGAAAGTTCAGCCTTCTTCAATTAATACTATAGCTCATAATCTTACAACATCTTATGTGCTGAAGAAAATATATCAGAAACAGTCTTACAAATTCAAAGTAGCACATCAATAAATGTTTTGGCATGTTTAATGTAATACATAATTAGCATACTTTTGTCAAAGACTACTTCATGGTTATGCTTGTGAATGGATACAATATTTAGTCTAATAGGAGCTCTGTTGGAAAGAATGGCAACTACACATTAAAACAGGGTGTTTTATATTTGGAATAGATAAAAGGGGATTGTAAAGATTTTTACCACAAAAAATAAATGATAAATTCAAAAAGTAATGCATATGCTAATTTTTGATTTAATCATTCTGCCAGTGACACAAATTTCAAAATACCATGTGGTGTGCAATAAAGATATACATTTAAATTTGCTTGTTCAGGTCAATAAAAGTTGTCTTCTAGATAGCTTACCAAGTGTAGATGTTTGATGTAAGCCTGACAATGTGAGTTCAATCCCAAGAACAAAGCAGGTGAATTGAAAGCAGAAACATGCCTGTAATATCCTCTGCCTTCCACTTGCATGCAATAGCACTTATCTGCACATATACGTATGCACACACATAGAGAAATCAATGGGGAAGGCATAATTTATAATCCTTCATTAAGTAAATAAATCACTTTGTGTGTGTCAAGATTGGGTGCTTCTGATTACTGTATAAAAAGATATGCGATTTTAATCAGACAACAAGCAGGAGTATCAATAGAAACAGGCATCTTTAGCCTTATTAAATGTGTTTCAAGTCGATTCTACCACTGTTTATAAATAATGGGAATCAGTTGATTTTGGTAACTCTAAAATTTATCTCTCTGTAATTTTATCCCATTAGATCATTGCATATCCCATTACAGCAAATTCCTTGAATAAGGTTAGTGTTTTAGTTTACAAATTATATAGATGACTAACTCTGGGTGCAGAGTGAAAGCATATGTTTAAGAATACTACTTGTTCTCATGATACACTTGGCTGGTATATTATAATCCCCATGAAAAACACACAAGTTAATAGGATTTTAAATACAGGCCAGGGATATGGAAGCTTAATATATGTCTTCCATCTATTTTAATCCCTAGATTAGGATGTGTGGTGGTTTTATAAACTATTGGCTTCTTAGTTTGCATGTATGGACATTTCTTTCCTTAGCAGTATTATTAATTCAATTTAATTTATTTATTTTGCTAAGCAAGCACTATACCACTAAGCTATACACTTGGCTTTAGATTCTATTTTGTACTTTAGAAAGTATCTATAGATTGTTGAGATTTTTGGTGTTTGAAACAACCTGAGTCATTTTGCTTTCTATATGGTCCATCAAAGATTTATAGAACCCCTACTGTGTGCCAGATCATAACCAAGGGAACAACAAATACTTTATGCCTTTCTTTTATTAGGTCCTACTTCTCCACTTGAGAAGAAAGCTGGTTGGTATATTATGTTATTGGAGAGCTACTAGTAATATGGTGAAATCTAAAGACAGAAGCGAAGTAAAAAATAAAACGGTGGAAATAACAGCATGTTGGTGACCTTAGCAGTGGATCTGCATATATTTAGCTTGAATAGGTCTTTAAGACCAGATTTTAGCTTTACAAGGCCTGATTTATCTCCATGTTGTGTCAGAAGCAGTGCAGAACTTCCCCAGATAAAATGGGTTATTATCACTCCAACAGAGAGCTCCCAGAAATAGATTTAGAGCAGGGAGTGTTTACTTAGCAAAACATGTATTCGTTTATCTGTGTTGTTGAATCCCACGAAGTCTTCAGAATAATGATAGCAAGTACAGTATATGAATGTATAGGGTTTAAAAGACACCTAGTTGGGGATAGAGAGCTAGCCCGGTCAGTAAAGTACTTACCACACATGCACAGTGACTCGAATTCTAACTCCAGCCCCATGTAGAAAAGAATGACATGAGGTCACTTGTTTGCAGTCCTAGCTCTGAGAGGGAGGAGACAGTAGGATACCCAGAATTACTTGGTGAGAAAGGTGTAGTATAACTGCTGAACTCCAAGAGAGTCCCTCTCTCAAATAACAAGGAAAATAGCTCTTAAGGAATGACACCTGATGCTGTTCTCTCTCTCACTCTGTCTCTCTGCCTCTGTTTTTCTCTCTCTCCTTCCCTCTCTCTCATCTACTAAATTCAACAGTAAAATTAGTTTTTACTTATATGATAACCATATAATATACCTTTTGATCCTTATTTTTATTATTATTATTCTAAATAATGTCAACCAGTAAGACTAATGAATACTGCAGGTACAAAATGGTGATTAACTAAATAGTAAAACAAGAAAACGTCAATAGCTATACTATAATCTAAAACTGTTATATTTATGAGTGAAAAATCACCATTACTATGAATGCTACTAGAACAAATACTAATGCACTCTCTTGATTGTATTCATAGCATAAGTAAATGCTTATTTCCAGGTAATTTTTGCTAAAAATAAATATGTATTGCTCAATCTATGTTTACTTTCTAGGAAATACCTTTGAAGTCCGGGCATAGTAACTCTGTGAATTCATTTCCTAAGGCTCCTGGGAAAAAAAAACTACGAATATGGTAGCATTACATAAAACATTTATTTTTATTGTACCAACAAGTTATATACCAAAACATTCGTATTAAAGTGTAACACGGGACATACATTTTCTAAAGTCTCTAGAAGGCCCTTTACTACACTCACTGTCCTCTTTGGGTCTCTTATATATGAACTACTTAAATTTCTTTTTTTTATTT
This sequence comes from Microtus ochrogaster, assembly GCF_000317375.1. NCBI lineage: Eukaryota > Metazoa > Chordata > Mammalia > Rodentia > Cricetidae > Microtus > Microtus ochrogaster. The sequence goes on from NW_004949156.1 coordinate 353,886, forward strand.
TTTTATTGAGAAAAGGAAAAAAAAAGAAAAAGTTTCCGCCTCCCTCCAGCCTCCCATTTCCCTCCCCCTCCTCCCACCCTTCTCCCCCCCCAATCCTCTTCCCCTCCCTCTCCAGTCCAAAGAGCAGTCAGGGTTCCCTGCCCTGTGGAAAGTCCAAGGTCCTCCCCCCTCCTTCCATGTCTAGGAAGGTGCAATCCTAATCCTTCAGCTACTTCAGAAAG
>NW_004949156.1:354584-355542 GCF_000317375.1 Microtus ochrogaster
CCTATCCAACCTTCCTTTATCCCAATCATCCTGTTTCCCTAATATCCCCCCATCCTCCCCTTCTCCCTTTTCTCTCCCCTTCTCCCCTTACCCCCCTCCCACGCCAATATTCTCCCCGGCAGTTTTGTCTACTTCCCATAGCCAAGAGGATAACTATATGTTTTCCTTGGGTTCACTTTCTTATTTAGCTTCTTTGGTTCAGCAATTGCAGACTCCGTGACCCTTATTTATGGCTAGAAACCAATTATGAGTGAGTACATCCCATGTTCATCTTTTTGGGTCTGGCATACCTCACTCACGATAGTGTTTTCTATTTCCATCCATTTGCATGCAAAATTCGAGAAGTCATTGCTTTTTACCACTGAGTAGTACTCTAATTTGTATATATTCCACACTTTCTTCATCCATTCTTCCATTGAAGGGCATCTAGGTTGTTTCCAGGTTCTGGCTATTACAAATAATACTGCTATGAACATAGTTGAACAAATGCCCTTGTCATATGATAGGGCATCTCTTGGGTATATTCCCAAGAGTGGTATTGCTGGGTCCAGGGGTAGGTTGATCCCGAATTTCCTGAGAAACCAAAACACTGCTTTCCAAAGTGGTTGCACAAGATTGCATTCCCACCAGCAATGGAGGAGTGTACCCCTTCCTCCACAGCCTCTCCACCAAAGGCTATCCTAGGTGTTTTTGATTTTAGCCGTTCTGACAGGTGTAAGATGATATCTCAAAGTTATTTTGATTAGCATTTCCCTGATTGCTAAGGAGGTTGAGCATGACTTAAGTGTCTTTTGGCCATCTGAACTTCTTCTTTTGAGAATTCTCTGTTCAGTTCAGTGTCCCATTTTTTAATTGGGTTAATTAGCATTTTAAAGTCTAGTTTCTTGAGTTCTTTATATATTTTGGAGATCAGACCTTTGTTTGCTGCGGGCTTGGTGAAGATCTTCTCCCAGTCAGT
>NW_004949156.1:370877-382799 GCF_000317375.1 Microtus ochrogaster
TTGTGTTTTCTTCTTTGCCTCCATTTCAGTTTTCAAGTCTTGAACTGTTTCCATTATCTGTTTGATTGTTTTTCCTTGGTTTCCTAGGGTATCATTCTCTGATTTATTCAATTCTTCAAACTTTCTGTTATACTTCTCATCCATTTCTATAAGGGCGTTTTTTACATGCTGTTTAAGGGCCTCTATCACTTTCATAAAGTCAGTTTTTTCTACTTCTTCTTTATTAAGGTGTTCGTGTCTTCCTGTTGTGAGGTCACTGGGTTCTGGTGGTTTCATGTTGTTTTTCAGATTGTTGGGTGAATTCTTGCATTGGCGCCTGCCCATCTCTTCCTCCGAATGCTCCCCTATGGATCTTCTTTTACAGGATCAGGTCTCCTTGACCACTGATGTGCCTTCCTAGTGATGTCACTCCCCAGTGGTGGCTCTCCTGGTGCCCAGATCAGATCTCTGTGTGGCTTGGGTAGCTTGTAAACAAAGGGCCTACCTTGCTTGCTGCAGGCAGGCTATTGAGACAAAGGAACTACCGCCCTCCTGTCCCAGCACCCGGACAGGCTGAGCTGGGAGATGTTATGTGGCCAAAGAGGGGAGGGAGGGGGCAGGTTCTGGATGCAAGCTGGGTGGGATATGAAGAGAGAGGAGGTATCGGGCAGTATAGCCCCTGCAGGATGACCAGGAAGTGTGGGAGGGATGAGGAACGTCTGAGTTCCCTGTTCAGGGCTGCTGCCGCACTCACTCACCCCAATGATGGCTCTCTGTGTCCAGATCCGGAATTGGATCTCCGTGCTGCTTGGGTAGCTCGTAAACAAAGGGCCTACCTTGCTTGCTGCACGCAGGCTATGGAGACAAAGGAACTACCGACCTCCTGGTTTGATTCAGATTCAGTCCCAGCGCCCGAACAGGCTGAGCTGGGAGGGGGAGGGAAGTCTGGATGCAAGCTGGGTGGGATAGGAAGAGAGAGGAGGTATCGGGCAGTATAGCCCCAGCAGGATCAACTATTTAAATTTCTGCTTTTATGCTAACTTGTATCTATATCCACATGGTTCCAACCAACGTATCTGATTTCATTGCTTATAAATACAATAGTTGAAGTCTGGGACTCAAAAGCCAACTTTTGCAAGACCTCATTTTATCAAATGGAATGTACAAAGATCATATTTCTAAATGCATCATATTCTGCGACTGTGGGTATCCATGAATTTTGTGAGAGTGGGGTGCTCTGTGTCACACTAAAGCAAATGAGATAATTGCACTAGGTATTGGAAGGCCCATATTTTCTGGACCAGTCCAAATCCTTTTGTTAACATGAGAAAACTTACTGTGTTCTGATTAATTAAATGAATGTTTTCTTTTAGCATAAATATTTCACTCCCATTCCTTCTGGATTTCAGCCCAGACCACTCTGATTTGAACAGGGTAGACGTCATTAATATTAGGGCAAAGGCCTCTTCAATAATGACTGTCCCCAGCGGTATGTTGATTGTTAGTCTTTTCATTCTTTAATGGTCAGCTTCTTCTAAACTGCCTTTCTACTAAAGAGAATAAATTATTCAAGACACAGGAAAGATGTTCTTCTGCATGAATTCAATGTTCTATGGAATGATCTAGTTTTGAATATTTTAAAATAAATACTGATCTGTCATTTTGAAGTTATTTAATCTTTCAATCCAATAGTACAAGTTTATCTTCTATTATGTTTAATATCAAAAGTATTATTCTTTAAAAGTAATATAAAAATCATCTATTTAGAAATAATGTTTCTCTTTTTACTTCATTCTCCTGTAAAAATGAGAAAAAATAGTTGGTAGTATGAATGTGGAAACCATGAGGTATTGTTTTTTCAAATGACTAATTATAATCCTTTATAGGCATCAATTATTGTATTAATTTTTATTTTATTTTATTTATTTATTTTTTTGGTTTTTCGAGACAGGGTTTCTCTGTGGCTTTGGAGCCTGTCCTGGAACTCCCTTTGTAGACCAGGCTGGTCTTGAACTCACAGAGATCCGCCTGCCTCTTGCTCCCGAGTGCTGGGATTAAAGGTGTGCGCCACCATCGCCTGGCGTGTCTGTATTAATTTTTAAATAAAACTGTGTTAAATCCTAAACATATTAAATAGCAATTCATAGGCTTTTTTTTTTCATATTTAGATAATGTTTCATTGTGTAGATTCAGATGACCTGGTACTCACCATATACCACAGGCCAGCTTCAAAATCACAATCCTTCTGACTTATCCTCCTGAATGCTGGCATTATAGGAGTAAGCAGCCATGACCAAAAAATTATAGCTTAAGTATAGAATATATCTAAATGCTCCCACAAACCCAAAGAATCATGAAAGCCTAAACAGGAAGCTTATAAATAGCTGTGCTGGAAAAAAATGTTTCTTCTGAAAAATAAGACAAAAGAAGTGAACATCTTTAAGGAAGATAATACTGTTTCTGTCAGTTGGAGATGATATTATTTTGGATAGGTGAGAGAGAGTGTGATATTGTGAAAAATGCAAAGTTCTAAATTTTTACTTAAAAATTTCAATTTCATCAGCATATATACATTATATAATATCTATAACAGTCCTGAAAACTGGTATGAATACACATGATAAATTGTTTTTTAATTTTTTTAGAGTGACAACTTGTGTTCTGTATTGCTTTGTGTAGTGAAATGGATTGCCAACATGAAAAACTCTGAAAGCTTTAGGCTGTCATCTGATTTTCCTTCTCAAAGGCCTAGGCAGTTTTTATGTAGGTCAACAAGAACTGAAAGCCACCATCACGTGAAATTTCTTTTATATCTACAATAATAATAATGTAGAAGCTTGAAAGTATTGTCCAGGTTGTCATAAGCCTATTATTTCTCTGCATTATGCAGAACTGAAAGACAGTATTAATGGCTAAATGCCATACTTAGCAATTCTTTTCCATTGTTTGGTACAGGAAATGTGCCTGAAATGTACATTATTTTCCCAAAATAATTTTTACAACATTTGAAATCTGTCAGGTAACCTATCCGATTTATGGAGTACCTTCAAATGTACATGCAATTATTTAAAGACACAGATAAATACTCAGAATAGACATTTAACAGCAGCAAGCAGAAGAACTAAGCATGCGTGGTTACATTGGAAGATACAGAGTAACACATGGTTGCTTTGCCAACATTATCGATGCCTTGTTATTGTTGCTCTCTGATACATCTCTTTCATGTCTAGCTATTGTAATATGGTCCATGCAAACCTTACCATGGCTGCATGTTTTTCAAATGACATAAAGAAATTGAGCAGTGAGACACTGCCTCTTTAGTACTGTAACCTCTTTGACACACCTGCTTCACTTTATAAACTCCATTTACTTGCTTCTCTGCTTCCCTTTGCTTCTAAAACAGTTCTCTTCCATGTTTATTGTGCTAGTCTGAACTCAAAGGTCACAGAACTCTATTCTTTTATTCCTTAGTACCTAATATATAGATAGGCAAATGCACTTGAACATTTATCTCCAAAATTTAACTTGGATTATGCTGGATCAGAGAACATCCTCATGCAATTATTGCTATTGTTATCTTCAAATCTAATCCTACCAATAATCATAGCAGTACTGTAGAATTGGTACAAAATGTCTCGCTGGCCAATAGTCATTGAGGTCAGCATATGGCTAGATTTCAATGAGTATAAATTGGAAATTATATCTGAAAAACAAAGCAAAATTATTCACCCTAAAACAGTATACTTGTAATTTGTGGTAAAAAAATATAATTTCTAGTATGTGAAATGAATACCCTCCTAAATTCCTAACCAGAGATGACAAGGTAACAACTCTCATCCTAGACGAAACTAAGTCAAGACTTCAAAATGGAACATGCATGTCAAGGAGACTGCTGTATTCGATCACTATAATGTAGGGACTCTTGAAAACATGCTAGCCCATTCCTTGTTTTCATTTTGAAGTGTGCTACATGAAAACAAAAATAACATGGTTCTTTGCTTTCTGACACTCGAGATTGATTTATGGAAGACATGCTAGAAAGAGAGCAGCAAAGGTGACACACTAAAAGCACCATTAGTACACAGGCAGGGGTCAGGCCATTGTGCTTTTAGTTTAAGTTAATGCACAAAATGTAAGGGTGTGCTAGAAATAGCACAAGATTTATGGACGCACATGCGATAAAAATATATCGAATTTTCTTACCAGACTTGGATGTGTTCATTATTTTAATTTAATACATTAGGTGTTTGGTGTGTGTGTATGTGTGTGTGTGTGTGTGTGTGTGTGTGTGTGTGTGTTTATTACTGGAGAAAAATTAACAGTAAGAAGAATTTTAATTTGTGGAGTTATATCAATGTTTCAAATTTAACTCCAGTTCTAAAGCAACTTGGAGAATGAGCTATAGAAGATAGTTTATAAATAGAAAAGCAAATATATCTATAATCATTTAAGCCATTACTGTCTACATTACTACTAAATATTCCAAAATGACTGTGACAGTTAACAGAATCTCAGAGTCCCGAGGTCATTTGACAACCAAATTAAAAGGAAAAGTGCACTGTGTGTTTCTAATTCATTTGTATATTTAAAGGAAATCCCATGTGAATCTACTTAGTGTGCATGGAGAAGTAAGTGCCTATCTCATAGATGCATGTGGTATTTACTCTTGGCTTGAACAAGTCCTTATGGACACAAAAAACAACTGCTTAGCTTGGGTGTCTGTGCACATTTTACCTTATCTAACAGTATTTGAGCATGGTGGACAGATATTTTTATATCTTCTATATTTTGATATCCAGTTATGCCAGAATCAATTGTTAAATGTGCTTTCTTTTTTCCATTTTATATTTTTTGCTTCTTTGTCAAAAATCAGGTGTTCATAGGTGTGTGTCTTTGATTTGGTTCCTTTGGTCCTCCTGTTGTTTTTTATGCCAATACCAGGTTGTTTTCAGTACTGTAGCTCTGTAGTAGAGTTTGAAGTCAGGGATTGTGATGCCTCTAGAAGTTCCTTTAGTGTACAGGATTGTTTTGGCTATCCTGATTTTTTTGTTTTTCCATATGAAATTGAGTATTGTTCTTTCAAGCTCTGATAAGAATCTTACTGGGATTTTGTTGGGCTTTGCATTGAATCTGTAGATTGCTTTTGGTAAGATTGCTATTTTTACTATGGTAATTCTACCTACCCAAGAGCATGGGAGATCTTTCCACTTTCTGGTGTCTTCTTCAATTCCTTTCTTCAAATGTTTGAAGTTCTTATATTGGTCTCCCACTTGTCTGGTTAGAGGTATTCCAAGATATTTTGTTATTTGTGGCTATTGCAGAGCGTGATGATTCTCTGATTTCCTTCTCAGCCCATTGATCAGCTGTGTAAAGGAGGGCTACTGATTTTTTCCAGTTAATCTTGTATCTTGCTACATTACTGAAGGTGTTTATGAGTTGTAGAAGTTCCTTGGTAGAATTTTTGGGGTTCCTTATGTAAACTAGCATATCCTCAGCAAATAGTGGGAGTTTGAATTTTTCTTTTCTGACTTGTATCCCTTTGATCTCCTTATGTTGTCCTATTTCTCTAGCTAGAACCTCAAGTACTATACTGAATAGATATGGGGAGAGTGGAAAACCTTGCCTTTTTCCTGATTTCAGTGAGATCGCTTTGAGATTTTCTCAATTTAGTTTCATGTTGTCTGTTGGCTTGCTGTATATTGCCTTTATTATGTTTATGTATGTTCCTGTATCTCTGCTCTCTCCATGACCTTGATCATGAAAGGATGTTATATTTTGTCAAAGTATTTTTCAGGTCTAATGACATAAGCATGTTATTTCTTTTTTCAGTTTGTTTGTATGATGGATTACATTGACAGATTTTTGTATGTTCAACTATCTCTTCATCTCTGGGATGAAGCTTTCTTGATCATGTTGAATTTTTTTTGATGTGTTCTTGAATTCAGTTTCCAGTATTTTATTGAGTGTTTGTGCATCAATACTCATGAGTGAATTCGGTCGGTAGTTCTCTTTCTTAGTAATATCTTTGACTGATGAGTCTATTTCCTCTATTGTACCTTCAGCGCTTGAAATTCTCTCTTCCATTTCTTGCTATTTATGCTTGCATTTGTGATTCCTTATCAGATTCTCATATTTTTCATTTCTATAATTCTGTTTGTGTTTTCTTTATTCTTTATATTTTGGTTTTTAAATCTTGAATTTTTCTCATCTGTTTGATTGCTTTTTCTTGGTTTCCTTTAAGGGATTTGTTGATTTCTTCCAATTTTTTGGTTGTCCTTTCCTACATTTCTTTGAGGGAATTTTTCATTTCCTCTTTAGGGCCTCAAACATTCTCCTAAAGTCATTTTTTAGGTCATTTTCTTCTGCATCATCTATATTTGGGTGTTCAAGTCTTGCTATTTTAGGGTCACTAGTCTTTGTTGGTATCATTTTTCTTTTTGTGGTGTTAAGCATGTTCTTAGCTTGTCTACCCATCTTTCCCTCTGATTATTGTAGTTGGGACTCTGTCTCTGGTTATCAGTCTTCCAGGAACCAGTGGATGGAAAGCTCAGATGTTTGCTCCTCGTGGTACAGTTAGGGCCATAGTTCCATTCATGCCAGAGGTCACTGAGTGTTCCCTGAAGTTGCTCAGTGCTCCAGGTGTCACTTTGCATTCCAGGGGATCATTTGGCTATGCTCCCATGGAATTTGTTTGCTTCGGGCTGCTCCTACTGAGGTCATTGCCTTGGGTCTGCTCTGGTATAGGCTGCTGGCTCAGGCCTGCTCCAGTGGAGGTCACTGACTCAGGCCTGCTCCCTCAGAGCTTGCCTATTTGTGCCAGGTCCTGCAGTGGTCTTTGGCCTGGACCTGCTCCCTCAGTGGTGGCTCCCTCATACCTGCTCCTATGCAGGTCATTGCCTTGGGCCTGCTCCAGCTGAGGAAGCTGGCTCAGGCCTGTTCTCGCAGTTGTGCCTGGCTAAGGGCCTATTCCCACAGAGGTCCCTAGTTTAGGCCCAGTCCCACAGAAGTTTCTAGCTCACGCCTGTTCCCTTGGAGATCCCTGCAGAGGTCTCTGGCTTGGGCCTGCCCCTGTCGAGATCGTTGTCTCGGACCTGCTCCAGTGGAAGTTGCTGGCTCAAGCCTGAATAGAATCTTTTAGATGTCAATATTATTTCCTCTTAGAAAGATAAAAATATATCACGCATTGCCAAATATCCCCCAAGAAAAATATTATATCTGGCAGAAAATAATGATCATGGTCTAATCATTCTGAGGACATGCATTTAAGGAATCTAGTATGTGCTATATATTTATGCCTTTTTCTCAAATACAAAAAATATGACTACAAAATTACGACCACAATAACTGCTGTAGACCAATACATGAAAGGTTTTAGTTAGCAGCTTGATCTTATGTGTGGGGTTTGAGGATAGAAATCCTGGATGTATACTTACCAGATCTTTGGCAATGATTGCACTTTGTAATTCTCCAGTTTCATGATCAACAACGTGGGACTAAAATTCACTCTGTAGAAAACAAATAAATTTTCAAAATCTCTTTCTTTTTTAATTTTTAAAAGGTTATTTGTTTTTTATTTTATGTGTATGAATGTTTGGCCTTCATGTATATATGTGCACCATGTGCATGTCTAGTGCCCATGGAATTCAGAAGAGGGTGTTGAATACCTGGAACTAGAGTTATGAATGATTGTGAGCCACCTTATGGGTCCTCTGTAAGAGCAACAAGTGCTCTTAACTTCTGAGTCATTTATCCAGTTCTCCATAATCTCTTTTTGAGACCAGCATAATATCATTTAAGATTAAAGAAAAACCTAGATTTATGCTCAATACATAGAAAATAAATGAGGAAAAATTTGATTTTGCTTTGGTTATGATTTTATTTTTTACATGTATTTTGTGTGTGTGTGTGTGTGTGTGTGTGTGTGTGTGTGTGTGTGTGTGTACATGTGTAAGCATGTATACTGAGCTTAGTGGACAGCTGGCAGGAGTTACTTTTCTTCTTTTACCATATAGCTACTGGGGTTGTCTCTGGCTGTGAATGTTTCTGAGAAACGCTCTTTCTTCTAATCCATATCATTGACACAGTTTTCTTTTATATAATGGTCCAAGGAGTAAATGTTTCAGGTTTTTGACATTAAAGTCCTCTGTCACATGTACTTTATTTTCTGTTTGTAGTATGAAGTTAATACTGAATATTTAGTGACTAGCTTTGTTTTTGATACAATTGAATTTACAAAATAAGATCTAAAAGTACAAAAGTTTTGGTAATGTGCTGTGCCATAGCAAACACACACATCAGTTCCAAACTTGATATCAGTTTTATTTATATACTCTTAACACATTAAATAAATCAGAAGCAAAAGAAACAGGTATTATGGCTATATTAAAGAACAAAACTAATAGTAAATAAAATAGTTGTATACAAAAAAGACTTAGAACATTCAATTTAAAATGTGCAGGGAAATATTTGGGGTTTGTTAAGAAGAAAGGGTTACACACAAATACATAAAGCTCAGTAGCTTTCAATTATATTTTAGGTAAAGATTTTACAAACACAAATTGAAAAGCAATCACCTTGGACAATAATGCTAAAGTATGGATTCTGAAGTAATATACCTAAGGAAAACATTATAGGTTTCATGGGGAAATACCATAGGAAAGTAAGAAGAGAAAAGAAATAAATCTAAAGAGAAAGACAAAAGTTTAGTAAGTACAGGCACACATTCTGTTAGTACTGGGATTTGATACCTGAGGCACTAAAGTTGAAATGCTTGCCAAATTAATATTTGAATTTAGTGCAATTCCAATCATATGGCTTTTGATGTTTATTGAGGCAATTTAATTCAAAAATTCTTAGGACATAATATAGTACTAAGTTTACAAAAAAGAAAATAAGATGTCAAAATGCAATAGAGAAGGTACATAATTTTTGTGGAAATTACTTTTTTGGCTTAATAAATTAAATCTTACAGCTGGTTATTTACCCGTGTCCTGCAATATATACAAATGTTTAGAGAAAAATAATTTTTCCCTGATAGAGCCAAAAAATATGAGTGAATTTATAAAATAATTGCAATGTATGTCATCGAACTTGTGAGGGAAGATGAGGTTTAAGAGGAGATGAAAACTAAAACATAAAACTGACACAGTGACTAAATGGTTGTTCAAGTGTATGTATAGTAAAAATAACAATAAACAAAGTTAAATAAAACAGAGGCACAGAAGGTATTTACAAAATATGTGACCAGTGAAAGTTAACAATAACATACAATGAGTATACACAAAGGAATTTCATCAAGGAAGACTGATTGAGAGCTTCCAAGCAAATGAAACTAAAGTAATACTCATTATTAGTAATAATACCTATTTATTTAATATTAATATTATGACAGGACTTGATTTGGTGTCTTTTATGAAAGCGTTTTTCACTCAGTAAGACGCTATACTTCATCCTTAGTAGAAACACATACAGTCTGTTACTAGTTGGTGAAGACGAAGGAGGTCTGAAAGACAGTTATTTCATGTTGATGGGTCAACCAATGTATCAACAAAATAAAATCCAAAAAAGTAAGAAAGTAAGAAATCAATCAATTTTATAACTATATATAAGTAATACTCATGAAGGATTGTGGGTTTGTAAAGAGGCAGTCACATTGCTGCAGTCTTGGATAATGAGGTTTGTGAACAAACTTTAAGAAAGGATATGATCATTCACAAGTTCATAAATTGCATGGGAGGAGTTACAGGAAAGGCTGAAGCAGAGGGAGGTTTTCACTAAATATGGTTATTCCTCTTTTCTATCCATATACGGAGTTTGTGGTATGTTAGATGATGGCAAATGATCCATAGTAAAAGCACACACTTGTGAAAGTCATGATACAGGCAGATCATTGTAATGATGCAAAGAACAATTAGTGATTGTCTCAGTCAGCCATATTGGTCCCACCTGATTTTGGGTAGTCTTGTATCTTTTCTTATTGAATGCTTGCAAGATACAGTCATCACAGCAAGAGAGCTCTATCATACCCGTATTTAGAGCTCAAGCCTATGGTTCTCATCCTGAGGGTCATGACGCTTTTGGGGGATCAAATGATCTTATCACATGAGACCATTGGAAGATCCAGGTATTTGCTTTATGATTCAAAATAGTAGTAAAATTAGAGTTATGGAGTAGCAATGAAGTGTTTTTATGGTTGGGTGTCACCACAACATGAAGGACTGTAGGTGCTAAATGGTTGCAGCGTTAGGAAGGTTGAGAACCTTGGCGGAGTACGTTGTCCCTTCCCTGTTTATCAAGCTTGTTTGAGCTCCAGTATCTCAACTTCACTGCCTTGCAAACATCAAACTGTATTTCAATCATCTAAATAGCTTATGGTACATTATATAAATTTGTTTATATTGGTGAAAAATAAATTTGCATAGAACTTTTGTGAATTCAATTTATATCACCTTTTCCCCCTAGCAATTTATGTTCAATCGAGACTGCAAGCAAAACAGGGCAACTGGTTCTGAAATTGTCATAAATGTTATTTTACAGGTTAAATTTTTTAACCTAGAACTGGGGAAATGGATTGATTGATAAAGTACTCTCTATACAAACCGGAGGACTTGAATCTGATTCCCAGCATCTGTATAAAAAGCTTTGTGCTATGACATCCATCTTTAATTATGTTTCGGGGAGGGAGAGAGATGGTGGGATTCACATTCAGTAAAATATTAATTTCTAAATAAGTAATAAAATAAATAATAAAAACAAATACATAATTAGATTAAAAAGAAACTTTGTATGACACCAAACAACAAGGATCTGGCTACAAAGTGGATGTGCACACATACACACACACACACACACACACACATCCATAGGCACAACCATACACACCTACATACACAAAAAGGTTTTAATTGTTTCTTTGAAGCAGTTGTTGTCTTTGTTTTGGAGCAGCTTTGCCCTAAAACGAATCTTAAATCACTGGCAGCATATGCCACTAAATTTCCCCATGAGCTTCACATTGGTGTTTTCACAGCAGAAACTGACTTGGAAACGGTTACTACCCTTCAGAGAACTGTGTTCTGGAATAATTTTAACAGACATATGTAGCCCTTTAAAAACGTGTAAATCATTTCACAACGAAAACTTTTTTCATTTTCCTTTCCACTGCTAGATCACTTCTGGCTCAAACTTCCTGAGGGAGAGGTGGTGGTGGAAGTGAATGTCGTTAAGATTCCTTCCTGTAATACAATCAAACAAAATGACCCTGAATGACATATGGACACTGTCTCCTCTGTTTGCTCACTGGTATGGTCTTGGTCAATTATAAAAATTGACATTTGCAGTTGGTGATTCTAGAAAAGATATGCCAAATGGGAAACGATTTATTTTTGAAACAGAGAGAATATAAACATACATATTCCCTTCCTTCAAAGTTTGAAGGTTGAAAAGCAAGGGGACCATCTTCAAAGTGCCTAAAATATTGATTTCTGACATAGTTCTTCAAAAACATATCAGCTTATTTTCCCTTCAATATCCCTTATGCTTTAGATCTGTTGATGCTGAACCTTGAACTTTCTAGTTTTAAGAAAAGATTTATTTTAAAGAAGAAATTCCATGTTAGCATTGAGTTCTCTTTAGGGACTTGGACGTTAGAGAACAAATAAGAGTCAGACTTAGAAAGCATAGCCACTGATAGTTTCACTAATAGCCAGGTTGCTGTGTGCTTTCCTCGTGTTTTTGTGGCTACATCCTCTAACCAGTTCCCTGAGATGTTGTCCCAGCTGAGCAGTTATAAACAGTTTGTTTTCTGGTGCTAAACAGATTTCAGAAGCAAAAATTTAGATAGTCATACCAGAACTTCTTTTCTGTATTCATTTAATAAACCCTCCAAGTAAACTGACCTTGAGGAAGGAACAAAAGTCTCTAAAATGCATATATCCCACACTATGA
>NW_004949156.1:382899-384097 GCF_000317375.1 Microtus ochrogaster
TATATATGTATATATATGTGTGTGTGTGTGTGTGTGTGTGTGTCTTCCATCACTCTGAAGAAATTTATAAGAACATTAGCAAATAAAATAGAAAAAAAGCTACCACCAAGTGTGTTTATTTCTCCTCATAATGGTATTACTTGACTCTAAAATAAAAAAAAATAGTTTAGAGATAGTATCTCTTCAGACTTGCTTTCTTTACTTTGAAGTATGATGTTCTTTACCTATTATGTAAAGAAAAGGTTGACTATAAAATAAGATAGTTCATATTGCTTGAGGTGAAATTTTATAAACATTTATTCAGGGGATAGTAGGTAAAATTTCCAGAAATAATTAACAAAAAAGTATTGATAAACTTGGAAAAATACATTAAGAAAGAGAAGAAAATATGAACCTGTACATTATAAAATATAGTCCTAAAATACACACCTATGTTTTCTTATTGTGGCATGATAATACAACAACAACAAAATTAGGAAAAATACCCAGAAGAATATTCCCTTAAAACTGCATGTGCTACTTTATAATATAGTTATTAACATGAGAGATACCATGGAACAGCCTTGAATTTATGAGCTTCCTGCTAACACCTCCACCAGGTGCTGACATTATAGGCATGCCCTAACATGCCCAGTTTCTGCTTGGATTGGGATCTAACCATGGGCCTTGTGCATGCTAGGTAAGCACCACCCCAAGTGAGCTTCATCATCACCTCATTAATTTGTACCCCATGCATAAGGACTCTCGAGTTTTTTTATGTTATAGTTTTTTTTATTTTATTGAGAAAAGGAAAAAAAAAGTTTCAGCCTCCTTCCAGCCTCCCACTTCCCTCCCCCTCTTCCCACCCCTCTTCCACTCCCCTCACTCCTCTCCCCCTCCCTCTCCAGTCCAAAGAGCAGTCAGTGTTCCCTGCCCTGTGGGAGGTCCAAGGAACCCCCACCTCCATCCAGGTCCAATAAGGTGAACATCCAAACTGCCTAGGCTCCCACAAAGCCAGTACGTGCAGTAGGATCAGAAACCCATTGCCATTGTTCTTGAGTTCTCAGCAGTCCTCATTATCCGCTATGTTAAGCGAGTCCGGTTTTATCCCAGGCTTTTTCAGACCCAGGCCAGCTGGCCTTGGTGAGTTCCCAATAGAACATCCCCATTGTCTCACTGTGTGGGTGCACCCCTCGCGGTCCTGAGTTCCTTGCTCATG
>NW_004949156.1:388404-393978 GCF_000317375.1 Microtus ochrogaster
GCCTTGAGTTTTAGTAATGTTTCTTTTATGTACGCGGGTGCTTTTATATTAGGGGCATAGATATTCAGGATTGAGACTTCATCCTGATGAATTGTTCCTGTTGTGAGTATAAAATATCCCTCTCCATCTCTTCTGATTGATTTAAGTTTGACGTCAACTTTGTTAGAAATTAGTATGGCCACACCTGCTTGTTACTTAGGTCCATTTGCTTGATAAACCTTTTCCCATCCCTTTACTCTGAATAGGTGCCTGTCTTTGTGGTTAAGGTGTGTTTCTTATAAACAGCAGAATGTTGGATCCTGTTTTCATATCCAATCTCTTAGCCTGTGCCTGTGTGAGTTGAGTCCATTGACATTAAGTGATATTAATGACTAGTGGCTGTTAACTCCAGTCACTTTTTTAGTAGTAGAGTTTGTGTGTTTCCCTTCGTTGAGTTGTGTTGGTGAAGGGTCTCTAGATGTTTGAGTTATTGTGGTCATTGTTGAACTCCTTGGTTTGTGATTTTCCTTCTATTACTTTCTGTAAGGCTGGATTTGTGGCTACGTATTGTTTAAATTTGTTTTTATTTTGGAAAATTTTGTTTTCTCCATTTATAGTGAACGAAAGCTTGGCTGGGTATAGTAGTCTGGGCTTGCATCCATGGTCTCTTAGTTTCTGCAGTACATCTATCCAGGACCTTCTGGCTTTCATGGTTTCCATAGAGAAATCAGGTGTAAGTCTGATAGGTTTACCTTTATAAGTAACTTGTCCTTTTTCCTTTGCACCTCTTAATATTCTTTTTTTATTCTCTATATCTTGTGTTTTGATTATTATATGGTGAGGAGATGCTTTTTTTTTTTTGGTCCAGTCTATTCGGTGTTCTGTATGCTTCTTGAACCTTCAAAGGAATATCTTTCTTTAGGTTGGGAAAGTTCCCTTCTATAATTTTATTAAATATATTTTCTGGACCGTTGAGCTTTACTTCTCCTTCTTCAATTCCAATTATTTTTAGGTTTGGTCTTTTTATTGTGTCCCAGATTTCCTGAATGTTTTGTTATGAGAATTTGTTGGTTTTGCTGTTTTCTTTGATCAGTGTGTTTATTTTCACTATGGTATCTTCAGTGTCTGAAATTCTTTCTTCTATCTCTTGTAATCTGTTGGTAGTACTTGTCTCTGTAGTTCCTGTTCATTTACCCAGATTTTCCATCTCTATCCTTCCCTCAGTTTGTGTTTTCTTCATCACGTCCATTTCATTCTTCAAGTCTTGAACGGCTTCCCTTACCTGTTTGATTGCTTTTTCTTGTTTCTCTTGGTTTTCTTGGGTATCTTTGAGCGATTTATTCATTTCCTCTACCTTTTTGTTTGTGATCTCTCATTGTTTATGGCAGTTTTTTACCTCCTGTTTAAGGTCTTCTATCATTTTCATATAATTCACTTTTGAGTCGATTTCTTCTAATTCTTCTAGAGTAGGGTGTACAATTCTTCTTGTTTCGTGATCCCTGAATTCTGCTGATGTCATGTTGCCTTTCAGGTTGTTGGAGGAATTCTTGCATTGGCGCCTTCCCATCTCTTCCTTCAAATGGAGCCAAGAGAGGCCTGGTGTCTTGGTCCAGTCTTTGCTGTGACTGACTCTCTGTGTTTATCTCTTCAGTGTAGAAGCAGGAACCGTTCAGTCCAGATGGAACTTCTCAGCACTGAAACATAGACGCCTGGTAGTCCAATGACCCTCGGACAAAAGGGAGAACATGGGGGGCAGGGAGGGGACGAGTAGAACACCGGACACCCTGCCGCAAAAGCTGAAGATGCCCAGGCTCCCTTTCGGGGGTCCTTGAGGCCTGCCTGGTAGGGAGGCACTCACCGCTCTGGGTGGGTAGCCTTAGTGTAGGAGCTTAAAACTGTTTTTCAGCACTGGTCCTAGCATACAGCAGGGCAGGGTTGGGGAGAGTGCTGGGGGGCTGGGTTGTGCGGAAGAAAGACAGCCCTGCAGAAGGAGCTGGGGGAGGGGGGTTTGTGCTCTCTTCCGGGACAGTCAGCCCCTGGATAGCACACACTCACCCGACCAGATGGAAGTCCTCAGCACCTAAACATGGACGCCTGGTAGTCCAATGGGCCGCGGACAAAAGGGAAAACTTGGGGGGGGGCAGGGCGGGGACGAGTATAACAGAGGACACCCTGCTGCCAAAGCTGGAGGTGTGCATGCTCCCTTTAGGGGGTCCCTGAGGCCTGCCCAATGGGCAGGCACTCACCGCTCTGGGTGGGCAGCCCCAGTGTAGGAGCAGAAAACTGTTCCCAAGCAAAGGACCCAGCAGAAAATGCAGGCTTGCGGGAGGGGGGTCGTGTGCAAGAAAGACAGCCCTGCAGAAGAAGCTGGGGGAGGGGGGACTGTGCTCTCTTCTGGGACAATCTGCCCCTGGATAGCACACACTCACCCGTCCAGAAGGAACTCCACAGCACCTCGACTCTAGAGTTTTTAAGACAGCATTCTTTATTCTGAAGTGTGTGGAACCAGGAGAATACCTAAAGACTTTTAAATGATTAGGCAGACATAACTGAAATTATATGTACTTTTTTCTATATTTTTTACTAAAACTAAAATGCCTGAGAAAAGTGCGTGGTTTGCATCTTGTTTCTCATCTCCCGTTTCTATACCATCTGCTTATTTTTCGTCTCTAATGTTACTTGTAGAGCATACAAAAGGAGATTATGACTTTAAAGACTGAGAGATATAACTAGTTATGAATCTTGAGGTTTTTCCACCTTTCCCCCAAACCTTCATAATGAAGTAGCTGATACATGATTATAAATGAGCTTTGACGATGAATAGCCTTGTATATTAGCACATGCCATAAAAGAGACTTAATGGAAAAAAATGACATCACTATAATCCTATAATAAAATCATTTCAGTTTCTTTCTGACCACTTGAATAGTATGTATTAGTGCTTATATCTTTGAAAAGGAAAATATTGATAGTATTGATGCTAAAGCATTCCAAATTCTAAAAGTCTTAGTCTTCCATAAGTATGCAAATTCGCAGAATTCACATAGCTTCTTGACATATATGTCCACAATATAATTATTTATGAGTCCTTATGGAATTTATGTTTTGTTGACCGGTTATGTACTTTTATAGTTAGTGCCAAAGATACATCAATTCAGTACTTTTGATACTTAGAGTTACAGAAATAAGTATATTATGTTCATATTGTTTCAGAAGCAACTGAAATCTGATTAACAACATATACCCAGTGTCAGCATATATATTTATTTAAATTGCCTCTATGAAAATGTACCTCAAATCATATAACTGCACTCACTCTAAAATTTATATGCACACTAATATTTTCAGGGAGCTCTAATAACCCCCCAGTAGGCAAAAGCAATTTTATGGCAAGCTGAGACTAAAGGTCAATCAAGGGGAAAATGAAAGGTAGAAGAGAAGAGACTGCAAGTAATGCTATGACCTCCACATGTATTCTGTGAGCCTGTGTTCTCTGTCTCTCTCTTTCTATTACACACACACATATGTATACACACACACACACACACACACACACACACACATACCAATAACAAAATTTCAATAACTTTTGCAAGAATGGCAAACAATAATATGGTCTTTTCCAAAATTCTTTCTAGAATTCTGATTAGGAATATTTTGAGATCTCTGATTTATAACCTAAGAGATCTTTTTGTGTAGCTCCTTTCAAGTTCCAATTGGTCAACCTTATTCTTAAAGACAGAGAAATTATTCTGAAGAACATGGTTGATAAGAAATTTATGTGTTATTGTTTTAAAATTTTAATTGCTAATCATTTGTAGTTCAGAACTCTACTGTACACTTATATAAATGGTATAACAATACCTTATGGTAGGTATGTATTCATTAACTAATTAATTAATACCTTACAGTAGTCTTAATGGATACATCAAAATAAAGAGTTTCCTTTATTAAAGCAAGGTTACTTTTATCAATTGTATATCCAGGTAATTAACTTTTCCGGTTTTTTTTCTTTGTAGAATCTCAGTCAAATGGGTTCTGAATAAACAAACAAAAAGATCCAACCAGACTACTGTGACATCACCCAAGTCCAAAAAGCTACACTTGTATTCAATGGGCAGTTGATGAAAGGTTAGGGCACTGATAACATCTTGGATAATTTGGCAGATTTCATGATATAAAGGAAAAAACATATCTTGGAGATGGTGTTAGTTGAAAAAGCAGTCTCTTTGAAATTAAACTAACTTGGATATTTAACACAGGCTTTATCTTTTGGTCACATTGTTCAAAGGCTCTATTCTCTTTGTATTCTGCAAAAGAAGCCTCTTATCCAGGATCCTTGTGAAGATTCAAAGAGATAAAAATATTTAGACAAGAATAGATTTATGGCAACTGTTAACATTCTTGCTTTTCTTAATTAGACTTATAAGATAAAACTGCATACTATTTTAAAATATAGATATAACTATCTTTTGCCAAACATCATAATCTCAAAACATTCCAATTAGTGTGAAATATTTATTTAGCTTCCTTTCATTTATGAATAATTTAATATTTGGTTCATTCATTCATGATCTTATTATAATATGTCAGTTGTAATGTTACAATTTATTATATTCTAAATCTTGTCCATATATAATGTATGAATTCATAGGCTATATCTAATCTTATATGTTTATGCATTATTCCTAAGTCTATGAGTTTTCTATATGAGAATCTACTTGCATTAAGGTCTATCCTTGAAGTTTGATAATAATTTTTCATACAAATAACATTGTAAAATTAGTGTATCAGAGGTTCTGAAATATGTAGGTCTAGATATAGATATGTAATTAGATGTGCATATAAAATTTCCTTTCAAATAATTTTGTATTAAAGAGAAGCTTCCATGATAATACAATCATTTGATAAACATGCAGGAGTAAACGATTTGTGTCTCAGGGATCAGACAGTGGAAAACACTAACGGGGAAGAGGGAGATAAAGTATAATGTGACTGCTAAAAGGTGCAGCTCTACCAAAATCAGCGTGGAGGCTCCTTAGAAACCTGAAATAGATTGCCCATATCGTCCCACTAAACCACTGTTGGGCATGTATCCAAAGGGTACCAGATCTCCAAATTAAAAACTCTCCACTTATTAGTTAGTCACATTCCTTGGTCATGACTCCCCTTAACACACAAAATGCCCACGCTTCATCAAATAGATCTACAGGTCGTGGACTATACTATGTAGGGAATAGTATGTCTGTGGAGGCAATTCCCAGCACAATACCCATGCTCCCAAAAGAATAAAGAAGTCTGATGCTGTCATTATATTTACTGTTATTATATCTATTAAACTTTTTTGCAAAAAAAATGATCTTGACAAGTTTTGTTTAGAGAATGTAGTGAGACTCACATCTGTGGCAATACTGTGTATTTTAATTTGGAGGTCTTAAATGCTTAGTTAATCCAAAAAGTCTCAGTCTTCTCTAATGTCCTCAAAGTCATTCTACTTCTTATATTTCTTTTTTTTTTTATTTTTAATTTTTTTTATTGAGAAAAGGAAAAAAAAACAAGTTTCCCCCTCCTCCCAGCCTCCCATTTCCCTCCCCC
>NW_004949156.1:396052-407683 GCF_000317375.1 Microtus ochrogaster
ATCCTATACAATAAAGGATTGTCTGGAGGCATTACCATCCCTGACTTCAAACTCTATTACAGAGCTACTGTGATGAAAACAGTATGGTACTGGCATAAAAACAGAGAAGTCGACCAATGGAATCGTATAGAAGACCCGAATTTTAATCTACTTCTTATATTTCTGATATTAGCTGTTGTTTTCTCTGTCAATGGAGAAAAAGCACAGCCATATTTTTCCTTTCTTCCTTAAATTTTAAGCATGTCTTATTAGTACAACCTGCAAAATGTTTCTCAAATTATTTATTGCATGTCTTTCACCGACATTTATGTACTCACCGTTCATTCTGTTGTTTTACTTCATGTCATTTTATTTCATAACTATTGACCTTAAAAACAGGTAACAATCACCCTCCATGTTAATATTACTTATAACTTATTGCTAGATGATATGAATAAATATGAAAATAATCACAGTTCTAATGTTAGAAATTTTGCAAATAATCATCCATGATGGATCTCACCTGGTGAGAGAGGGGTAGAAATGAAGAGAAGGAAAGGGAGAAGTGGTTAAAGGAGAAAGGGTAAGAGAGGGAGGAATAAAAGGTCAGAACAACTTGAGTTTGGTTAAAAGTCTGATACTTATCCGAGTCTAAGAAAATGAGTGTGAACAACTGGATTTTAACCAAGGGTAGTGGATGTTAAATAACCAGATACATGAAACACTGGGTGACCAGAAAAGAATAACCCATGCCAATGCAGATCCTAGTAGGAAGAGTTCATACAATAAATGTTTGAAAGGATGGAAAAGCAAAATATGTTTGGAATGAAGGAAATTAGAAAGAAAGCTGAAGAGAAGATGAATATAGATCTTGAAGATTCTTTTGGTGTTTTGAGTATCATTTCAAAAGTTTGGGTTTTTTGTTTGTATTTTTTTGTTTGTTTTCTGAGAAAAATATTAAGAATGCATTGGGGGGACTGGATGATATGAAGGGACATTCAAACAGCTGTAGATTAAAGGTAGTTCTCCTGATGAAATACACAGAATGGTTCAGTCAAAAGCAATTCTGAAGGGCGAAACAGACCAAGTGACTATCATTTTAGCAAGGTTGTCTTACCTAAAACAGGGGCAGTAAAAATGCAAGAAGTGGAGAAATCTAGACAAACGTAGGAGGGTGAATTGATAGGAATCAGTACTAAGAAGAAAAAAATGTAGGGTAGTATCTGAGAAAACAGTCACTTGTTCTCAGTTTCTCAATCATTTTCAAAGGGAAATAACACTGTCCTTTATTGATTTAAGAGACTAATAAATATTCGATAATTATTTAGTGTATAATCTAATAAAAAATAATTGTAATTGGAATACAAAACATTTGCAACGAAAATCACTAAACACTTTTCCTAAGTTGATTTTGAGATATATGTAAAAATTATAGATATTTGAATAGTCAGTGAAAGTGAATAAGGATGTCAGAGGAAAAGCTGACCATTATGGGATACATGTGTTTCCCTAATTCTTTAAGTGACTTATGACATAAATTCTATGTAACAAGTTCTTGCCCAATACACCTATCACTTGCCTCCTTTATTATACTTAGCTAACATGTCACCTACAATCATTCTTCCCTGACTCCACATTTCTGAACCATTGATATTATTAATCTTATTTATAAGATGTTATAGTAATACTTAGCCTTTAAATCAAATAGATCTTTCCTTGAATAGTACAATTGTTTTATTTTTATGTTGCCAGAATAACAAGACTAGGAACCCGTTGATGGGAGGAAAAATTAGTTTCCTCCTTAATATCCATACTTAATGCCTCATCTGAACCCCTAGGAGGCCTAACTTCCAAATAAATGAACCTGCACACTGCTGTGGCTCTGCTTCCTGGATATCACCGCCTGCATTTGCCCATGAGGGTGTAGGGAGCAAAAGCGGGTAACAAAGTTCATAAGGCGGCCCTCCGGGAGACAGACTTTGGTCAATCAACTCAGTGTACTCCAAAGTATAAGGAATATGTAGCATTGGAAGCCTAGGCACAAGCCCTAACTTGCATTAAATGGCATGCTCCTATGACAAGGCTTTCTCTGTGGCAGTAGGGTCCTATAGCACATCTTCCAGCACAAGTCCTCAGCAGGAATTTGAGTCAAGGGTTAAGCTAAAGAGAAACCAGGCATCTGGCTTAGAGACAGCTTTCACATGAGGTCAGTCCTCCTGGTCCATGGACATTCTCCAGATTAGGACAGGGAGAGAGCAGGCAATTTCACTGGGGGAGGGAGGAAGCGAGTCTCTATATTATTGCTATTGTTGTTGTTTTGAAAAAGCTGCCAGGCTGGAACACACTGCAAATTCTGACCAGCCTCAAGGCCTTCAAACACACCGAGTTTACAGGCATGTTCCATCATTCCTAACATTTTATTGTTGTTTTAGCTAAACCAAGATTTTAATTGGACTCTGAGTACCAAACTTACGTCCTGCTTGTAGGCAACCCCTTTACTGTCTGACTGACTGATCATCTACCCAAACACAATGATAGTGTATGTTTTAGGTAGTGTGGTATATATCCTCATAATCAGCTGCTCAGTTATATTCAGATACTCAGCTCTTCGGTTACAGTAAAGAAGCAGTCATAGAAAACACATAATGGGAGATGTGTGGCTATGAATTAATACAATTTGATTAAAATGTGCATGGGGATCTAACATCTTTGTGGGTATAGTTCATAGATCTCTGATATAGATCTAATATAATTTTAGTGAGGATTCAAATTTTAGGGGAACCTTATAAAGAGGAGGTATATAATATTAAATAACTGTAAGATGTAACTTCTCTCTTTTCTTTCCCCTCTTTCCCTTCTCCCTTCTTTGTTCTCTTATTAAAACAGATAAAATAGAAGTGCAATTAATTGTAAGGGCCAATAATTGTAACTCTACCAATGGGAAACATAATAAAATTATATAGGTCATATTTACTTAGTCTCAGGCAACCTTACTTTCACAGAAATAAAGGACATGGATTTGCAATATCCTTTCTTTCAGAATAATTACAGAGATGTGAGGTGGTCTTTTGTTTCTGACTTCAGCGGTGGTTAATCAACTCATTAGTTTTCTAATTTGTACCTTGATCTCTTCTGCTAATAAAGACTCACTTCTTATTTCTGCTTTCCTATTAAAGCTGGCAGTGAACTTATTTACATATATGTGATCTGTTTTATGTATGTTCAACTTGAATGTGTGAGTATAAACAATTCTGCATCATTAAATTATCTTATTCATACATAGCGTCTTATGGGACTCCGTACAAAAGTATAGCAGAATGGTCAAGATTCAGGTTGAGTGATCTTTAGTAAATGCAGGAGAAGAATGTAAGTTCTCAGTCTTTCAATAAAAATGGTAGCATACTGAAGCATGCATACAAACATTGCATTTTGGGTTGATGTTAGAAATCAAATATCCTTAAAACTGAAATATGTTTATTGATTAATTCACTGTGTAAAATGATTTCTCATGAAATACCAAAATATGTAGCATTAAAAATACTTTATTTTAAACTGTTCCTTTATTGAAGGCACTTATATGACTTAATTTCATGTGTAGGTAAGATCTGTTTCACCTTAGGATGCTACTATGTGCATGAATAATTTTTCCTGATGTCTTTATCATGACAAGTCACAAAAATAATATACTCTAAAAAGCCATGTGTTGTTGAAAACATAAAAGTATACCTCTTTCAGTCTCTGTTCCTCCTCCCCCTCTATATTATATATAAATATATACACACAGAATATATATATATGTTTAGTATATATTACACACATACACACATAACAGAGAAAATCAACATAACTGTCACTGTAAGGACTCTGATCTCAAAAGTGAAATTCAGTCAAAACTAAAAAAATATATTCTTGGAGAGCTATAAGCCTTTAACAAATTCTGAAACTATAAAACTATTTAGATGATTTGGGTAACTCTAAACCATAAGGTATTGCCATAATCCACATTATCCTAGTTAGAGTTTTTTTGCTGTGAAGAAACACCATGACCTTAGCAAGTCATTTTGTTGTTGTTGTGGCTTGTTTTGAGAGAGAGTTTCACTGTGTAACAACCTTAGCTGTCCTGGAACTAGCTCTGTAGACCAGGCTGCCCTCGAACTCACAGAGTTCCACCTGAGTGTCTCCTGAGTGCTGGGATTAAAGACGAGTGCCAACACCAGCCAGCTCATAGCAACTGTTATGAGTGAAAGCATTTAATTGGAGTGCTTTGGTTATAGTTTTAGAGGTTTAGTCCATTATCTTCTTGGCGGGAGCATGATGGCAAGCAGGCAGATGTGCTGCTGCAACAGTAGCTGAGAATCTTGCATCTTGCAGGCAACAGGAAGTTAACTGGGACACTGAGAGGTATCTTGAACGTAAGAAATGTTTATTAAAAGACCACTCCCACAGTGACACTTCCTCCAACAAGGTCATACCCACTCCAAAAGCCCCACAACTCCTAATAATGCCACTCTTATGAGCTTAAGAGGGTCAATGACATTCAAACTATCACACACATACCAGATGATTATCTTTGATCCACAGTTTTGCTATTATGAGATAAAGGATTCAAGTGTTAACAGATTTTCTAATGCAGATTCATTAGAATATGTAGTTCAATTCAATTTCACAAATACATTGTGAATGACCATTTTATACATAAGCAAAATTGGATGCAATTATCCCCCATGATTATAAAATCAGATAGCACAGGGTCTCTGCCTGAGTGAAATATACAGGAAACTGTCAAGGCTGTTGATGGAGGAAGGTCATTGGTTGATTTAATAAAGAAGCTGCTTGACCTGATAGGTTAGAACGTAAGTGGGAGGAGCAGAATGCTGGGCGGAAGAGGAAGTGAGGTCAGAGACTCGACAGCTCCGGGCTCCCAGGCAGACGCCTCAGAGAGACACGATACTCCACTCTAGCGGGCAGAGGCGAGAGCTCTGCTCTCTGAGGCACACGCGATGAAGCTCCGACCCAGGATGGACGTAGGCTAGAATCTTCCCGGTAAGCGCACCTTGGAGTGCGACACATATGATTGGAAATGGGTTAGTCCAGGTGCAAGAGTTAGCCGAGAAAAGGGCTAGAGCTAAAGAGTCAAGCAGTGATTGAAAGAATGCGGTTTGTGTGTTGTTATTTCCGGGCATAAGCTAGCCGTGCGGGCAGCAGGGTGCTGGGAAGGCAGCCCCGCCACTCATATTACTACAGGCTGTATTTCTAAATTGAAAAAAATCATGTAACAGAGATTGAAGCTGGGATATAGGTGACACATCCAATTCTGGCTATGAGGCTTAGGAAATCCTTCAGATGGCTAATAATTAACTTAGGTTTGAAAAGTCATCAAGTTTATGTAGCTAGAGAAAAGACAGTACCAAAGTAAGATTTTTGTGGCATTTTTGAAATCAATATGGTTAATAAAATGTAATTTTCATTACATTCCTCTATATAAATTAAATTTATATATGACATGAATGATAAATATTCAAAAGGAAATGACTTATAAAATTTAAATGAGGACTTCCATATAACCCATGATCTCCTTTCATTTCCTGTTTTTGTCTTTGTAAAAAGTGACACCAGATTATTTTTAAAAGGAAAATTATTATTTTAGGACAAACAATTTACCAAGAATTATTACAAATTTAGACGTTTTGTTTAACTGGGAATTTCCCCAATTAAGGCTGATATTAATGCTAATCTTTTACACTTTCATTTTCTCCTTTTATATTACTAATAACAACTGTACTTTTCATATGAGTTATTAAAATGTTGAATTTATTAAGTTCTTTTATATCTTAGGAAAATATTTGTTTGCATTAAAGGAAAATTGATTTACTTTAATTAGGACCTATCAATTTGGTAGAGAAACATTTGCAAGGTGAATATTATCCTTTGACAAATAGACATTACACCTTGATTAGATGAAGATTACACTTAAATTGTAGTATATGTTTGCCTGACATATGAATGATAAAAATGACCTATTAAATGTGTTAGTTACCTGTTGGTTTGCTGAGACAGAATGCCTGACAAGGGCAGCATAAGGACAGAAAGAGTGTAGTCCATCATGGGAGCATGAACTTGAGGCAGCTAATCTTATTGCACCACTACAACAATGCATTCAAGCACCCAGCTCAATCTGCACTTTTTCTTCAGTCCAAAACCCCAGGCAATGCATGGTGCCACCTACAACTCATGTGAATATTTCAGCCTCAACGAATCTAATCTCAATCTCTCACAGGCATGTCTAGAGTCTCTTGTTTTAGGTTATTGTAGACCTGTGAATCAAGACACCCTGGGGATTGCATGCCAGATATTAATATTATAGTTCAGAACAAAAACAATAACAAAATTGCAGCTATGAAGTAGCAACAAAGTAATTTTTTAGTGTCGGGACACGATGAGGAAATTTATTAAAGGGTCACAGCATTAGGAAGATTAAAAACCACTGTTTTAAATTATGTCAGGCCAATAATTACTATGAAATATTACATTAAACATGATAATTGTCTTAAGGACAAATTTAAATATATATGTTAATACAAAATGCCTGCTCACATGCTTACCTATGCAAATTAAGATTGTAACACCTATTAGATATTCTAGCTTTACATATTTCATTTCTCTTTTATCACTTAGATAAAATTAGACATTACTTTCCCACAGCTACAAAAAAGTACGCAGAATTTTAATGTGACTCTACTAAAATTTGTTGTTATAATGATAGCAAATAGTGAAAGTTATGTGACCTAATCATATCTGATTTTCATTAGTAAAATCAGGTAAGAACACAGTTAATTAAAATAAAAAACAGAAAATTAAAAAGCTGGGAGTTTAGTTCATATGCACCAACTGAGGGCTATGACACTTTTAACTCTTTCTGAGAAAACATTAGTGTTATGGAAAATCTATTTTTTCCATAGTTTGAAGTGAGGAAAAAGTAACCAGTATAATTTAGCATGTTATTGTGTTTCTTATGTCAGTTAAATTAAGATATGCCATTTTTTTTCAGTTTTATGACACAGGGTTTCTCTTTGTAGCTATGGAGTCTGTCCTGGAACTTGTGTAGAGCAGGCTCACAATGATCTGTCTTCTTCTGCCTCCCAAGTGCTGGGACTAAATGTAGCATATGCCATCTCTGCGCAGTGAGAAGCTATGCCTAATTTTAATGAATTATTTGCTGTTCCTCTAAAGAAATGAAGTAATTCCAGGGCCCTATGATTCTTTATTTTTCTGGGAGGGGTTTGACACAGGATATCTCTGTAGCTTTGGAGCCTATTCTGAAACCATGCTCTGTAGACCAGGCAGGCCTTGAACTCACAGAGTACCTGTCTCTGCCTCACAAGTGCTAGCATTAAAGGCATGCACCACCACATCCTAATGGTCCTATTATTGTTAAACAAATATTAACATATTAATATTTAGCTGGGCTATACTACATACTAAAAAATTCCAGCAGATGGATTCAAGTATTATACAACATTTTCATATAATTCTTTTTAATTTTTATTTTAAATTAATTTTTAATTTTTAAAAATGTTTCCCTTCTCTCCACTTCTCCCAGATTCTCAGTACATCCCCTCTCCCTCAGATCAACTCCCACTCTGTTTCTTCTGAGAATACAGCAGGCCTCCAAGAAACAACAACCAAACACTACAAAAGAAGATATAATAAGACAAGGCAAATGCCATCATATCAAGGCTAAACAAGATAACTCAATAGAAGAAAAGAACCCCAAGAGCAGACAAAAGGGGAGCAGAGAAAAATGTAGAGCTCAATAAAAATCAATTAAAAAAACACACAAAAGAGTCAGAGATACTCCACTTCCTATTGTTAGGAGACCCACAAAAACACCATGCTTGCTAACAGCTGTAGACACACACAGAGAACCTGGTACACACCCTTCCGGGCTCCATGTTTCCTTCTTCAGTCTCTGTGAGCCCCTATGAGCCCTGCTTCTTTGATTAATTGGGCCATGTTCTTCTTGTTTCTTCCATCCCCATTTGACTCCTATAATCTTTCCTCCCCCTCTTCAACTGGGTTCCCAGAATTCCAAGGGATAGGACCCAATGGAGACCTCCAATTGAGACTCCTTCTCCACATAGGATCTGACTTTGGGTCCCTGTACCTGCTCCCATCTCATGCCAGAGGAAGCCTCTGTGATGACAAGTGGAAAAGACACCAATCTATGAGGATATCAGAATATCATTAGGAGTCATGCCATTTTTTTTTGCCAGTCATGTTTGGTTCTACCCCTATGTCTTTGGTCATCCAGTCAGTGAGGCATGGGTTTCTTCTTGTGGTGTAGGCCTGAAGTTAAAGCAGATATCGTGTGGCCACTTCAATAAGTACTCCACATCTTGCAGGCAGGAAAGATTGTAGGTCAGGGGTCATGTGGTTGTGTTGGTGTCCAGGTCTTATTTTCTGTAGCCTGAAGAGGATCTTTCAATGCCAGAAACTAGAACATCAGGAGGGGTAAAGGCTCCATGCAGGTACCAGCTTGATCTCGGTACATTTCAGTGGACTCTGTGGATGTCAGTTTTCAGGGAGCGACCTTCTGTCCTAGCATCAGCCTGGGCTGTTTACCGGTCTGCCTGGTACCTTCTTGGCCAACAGTTTAACTGAATGAAAACTACTCCCACCACTGGAAGCTTTGCCTGGCTACAGAAGGTCAGTGCAGGTTCTGTATCCTCTGTTACCAGTAGTCCTCACTAGGATTAAGCATATAGATTCAGGAAGTTTCCACATCACTAGGTTGCCACATCATCCCCCAAATGTCCCAAATTTGTGCTGTATCTCCCCGCACTCTCCCTCTACCCCTGCCCCATTCTTCCTGCCCCACTGGCAAAATCTGCATTTGTTAGTTAATTTACCTATCCGTTATTTTCTGGTTACAGACATCATAACTCTTATACAAAAAGAGATATTACCATTTGAATGTATTCCCACTGTATTTTCATATATTATGGGGTAAATATAGTTTGAATGAATAGTATTCTGTCAGGTAAATAGTGTTTTAGACATTTTATGTAGTGGTTCTCTCCTAGAGGCAATTCTTAATACTGAACAACTGTCAATATCTGGCGACATTTTTGGTTGTTAAATTTCAGATTTCACTGACATTTACTGGGTATTTACACAGATAGTACTAAACAGTCAACAGGAAAAAATGCTCTCATAGCAAAGAATGATCCTGTTCTGATAGGAAGAAATTAATATTAATTACGAGATGATTGAAGTTGTCATACTGTCAAACAAACGATAAAAAGGCAGATCCGTAGGTAACAGCAATGGAAAGAGCCTGCTATCATCTCTGAGGTTTTATGAACAAAAGGGGAAAGGGACACTATAAGGGCTAAAGGACCAGACAAACTATGTCACTGCTAGATCAACGATTGGTGCTGCTAATTGGGAATGGGAGCCAAGGGAGAAGTTTGAAGGTATCATCCAAAGTAAGGAGAGGCACTACTATCCCCAATAGGAATCAAACTAGAATGAGATTGTAGAAATGTAACTTGCTAAGGACATAAGAAATACGTCTGAGACTCAGTGTTACCAGCATAGGAACTAGTAAAGAAAAAAAAAATTTCTAACATTGTTTCAGCAACCAGAGTACTATCACAGTTCCATGGTTTTTCCTTCTTCCTCCTCCTTCTTTTCCTACATCTCCTCTTCCATTTTTGGTCTATTTTTTTTGTTTTTGTTTTTTATGATAGGGTTTCTGTGTGTAGCTCTGGCTACCTTGCAACTAGCTCTGTAGACTAGGCTGGCCTTGAACTCAAGAGATCTACCTGCCTGTTCTTCCTGAGTGCTATGATTAAAAGCATGCATATGCCACCATACCCAGTTCTTTTTGAAACAAGGAATTATATGAGAAGTAACAGATATCACGGGAGTATGACAAAGAGGTTACTTGGCATGGCATGACATATCATTTCTCAGCTGTAGAAAATAGAAGGTACATACTTTCTTAAATATCTTAAATATACATTGGAATTTATCATTATACATACTGAAATTAATTTGCTTGAGAATTTTTCCTTTATATTTTCTTTACAAAATTTTATGATAGTTTTTCCCTTTGTTGTCATTATCTTTATGTTAAGCACAAAATGTACAAATTCTAATGAAAAAATTAATTGACAAATGATAAAGCACTGGAAAGAATAGATATTATAGCACTCTCACTTTTGTTATCATTGGAGATGTCACCCATCCTTTCTCCACACCGAAATTAGTTAGGATACTGAAGGGCTGGAAGTTTGTCTTCCATGGCAACTATAGAGAAGGTACATATGGCATGGGGTTGTGAATAGATGCTACTGTATGGTGGCTGGCTGCATTTATTATTATTATTTGGCTGCATTTATTATTGCTGTTAAAACTTTTCTTTCTATTACCACTAAAACCTGAAATAGTACTACACTATCATATTTTCAATAGTCTATTGTGTAATCAACATCTTATTTTGGGATGCATGCACATCTCCTGCTATTAATTTATACTTTCCATTCTTTTATCAGTAGTTTTATTATTTATGACATTATATCATTCCTATCCAACGTCTCCCTCCCTGTCCCCAACTGGTGATCTATTTTTAATTATAATTTTACATGAACTCACACATATGTATGTATAACCTAGAGCACTAATTTACCTTTGCTCATATGTACATGATGTGCCCAACTCCACCTGATACAGCTGCACTGCAGCCTCCAAACCCACGGATGAGAGAAAAATTATGAAAGACAGGGGAGAGAAACAGAAAGGGCCAGAGTACAAAAATATTGCTTGATAGATTGTGTCCCATTGATACTCATCCAGGATATTTCTCCTGACTAACACCAACATAATGATAACGCCAGTTCATGCATCAATTCACAAATGGGAAATTTCATATGATCATACCCCTAGGTGAAGAGCTACAGAATAATGGCTGTTGAGAGAGGAAGAAACAGTTCTGAATCATTATTTTAATGAACTAGTATATGTGTGTGATTTAAGCAAAGAGTGCCAGACAGACTGATTATGTTCTGTGATTCTGTGGTTAAGAATTTGAACCTATGTGAGTCATTCCATGGGTTTTCACAATTGCATCTGCAAACACAAGTCAATGATGAAACTAAGAATGTTTTAGGGAGAATAATCACATTTAAAAGGTTAAATAGAACAAGTTCTTATTTTCGTCATCCAGTCATTTCTTTGCTACAAATTAACGTTGATACCTAAATTATCTGGGAATTCTAGAATTTTAATGAGGATTTAAATATAATGCAGTAGATAAATGAAACTGACACAAAAATTCAAATGGCCTTACATACCCCAGGAGCCACACTTAAAGTTTAAAGAATAAAGGAAGATACAACTGATGTAAATTATGTGAAAGTATTTTTTAAATTCTTTAGTACCTTTCTTTTTATTGAATAAAAACTGTTTGTTGACTATGTTCAGCAAGTCCGGTTTTAGCCCAGGTTTTTTCAGAACCAGGCCAACTGGCCTTGGTGAGTTCCCAATAGAACATCCCCATTGTCTCAGTGTGTGTGTGCACCCCTCGCGGTCCTGAGTTCCATGCTCGTACTCTCTCTCCTTCTGCTCCTGATTTGGACCTTGAGATTT
>NW_004949156.1:407987-423508 GCF_000317375.1 Microtus ochrogaster
CTTCCCACAGGGCAGAGAACCCTGATAGCTCTATGAGCTGACAAGGGAGGGGAACTTGATTGGGGGAGGGTTAGGGAAATGGGAGGTGGTGGAGGGGAAGAGACAGAAATCTTTAATAAATAAATAAACGAAAAGAAAAAAAACTGTTTGTTGAAACACAATGAGAGCTTGGGTCCTCAAGATACCTAGGGACAAATCTATAAGATAAATTATGTGTGATGATAAACAATATGTATAATATATGCTTATGTAGAACATTTAACTGCCCTTGTCCAGGAGTAATTTTCTAAACAGGAATAAAAATCATTAGCTGTAATGGGTCTCTGCTTATGACAAATCTATGTCACCTTCCAAGCCTTGACTAACTCATGAGCTTCCCTGCTTCAATATAGACATATCCTGTGATTCTCAGTTCAGTGTTTTTTTGTTTTTTTTTTGTTGTTTTTTTTTTGTTTGTTTTTTCGAGACAGGGTTTCTCTGTGGCTTTGGAGCCTGTCCTGGAACCTCAGTTCAGTGTTTTGTTTTATATTTATTCATCAGAATCTGATGTTTCTAAGGTATAAGTCTACTTCATTATCTATACGTGAACCTGAGGACGTCATAGATGGGAGGTAATAAAGAGGAAGCCCATCCAAGAGTTTCAAAAAAAGATCAATCAATCAGCATAAAGTAGAAAATAGAAAGAAAAGTGGATTAACACAAATAGAGGAGTATATCTTTAGGAAAATTGGCAAGGATTGAAGCATATATTATAAAGTTTATGTGTATTATTTTAAAATGTTATTTATTAGACCTGGGTAAATGTTCCTGGCATATTCATGCTTGAGAAAACATCAAGTGAAAACTTAATAGGTCAAGGAGGCAATAAAGAAGGAGAGAGACCAATTATTTGCAGAAGCCATCAAAGGCAATAAAGTAATCTGCTTGGACCCAGCAGGGGAAATTAAGGTTAAATATTAAACTAGAGTTTATTATATAATCCAAGTGTTTATTTCCTCCCTTACCTCATCCCTTTTTCCCTCCCTCCCTCCCTCCCTCGCTCTCTCTTCCCCCTCTCTTTCTTTTTTGCCTTGTGTTTTGTTTTAAAAAATCTTTTGGAGCAGTCTTGTGTACTTCAGGCAGGATTGACCTTACAGTTGATTCGCCAGTTTCAACTACTAGAGTATTGAGATTTCTGCAATGCCCCACCATTACTAGATTACTGTTCTTTTAAAGTTATCTTCATGATTTCAGAGACATTTAGAGTAAAATTAAAGCAAGCTACCAGTTTTGTAGTTTACTGGGACAACAGTATATGCAGAGGAGGAATGAATTTCAACTTACTTTCTACTGATTTTTGCTTGTATATTATGGTTTCTGATTTTGTGTTGTACTGTGTGTGTGCCCGCTCGAATTTTCTGTCTTTTAAAAAATTCTGTTTTTTTTTCCTTTTAAAGAGAGAGAAAAGAAAAATCCTGGAACTAGGTGGGTGAGGAGATGGGAGGGGAAACTGCCATCAGAATGTATTGTCTGTAAAAAAAATTCAGTGAAATAATTCAACCAATTCATAAAATCCTACCTACTAAAGTAGATGCTGCGTACAAGATCCCATGGTTATCTTCTATCACTAAATATTTCCCTTTGCTGAAATACATTCTACAAAATGCTGAAGCCTCAAATTCCAACCAAAAAGGAAAAAGATCAAGTTAAATAGTATTTGTAACATTCCCCAGTATGCCTCCCATGAGAATAAATAGGAATGAGCTTCACAGCAATTCTGTGAGTAGAAACAATTGGAAGAAAAAAGATAAACATTTTAAATTGTAATGTCTCAAATATTATAGACACTATTATTTGACCCTAAAATTGACTACTCTCAAATTTATAAATCATTATACTCACAGAGTATTGATTTTTTGGACATATATTGGGCACTACAATGTAAAAGGGTCTGAGTTTGCTTCTTTGACTGCTTTAAGGTACAAACATTATAATTCTCTCTAACTTAACTGAACAGTAGAGTCAATACCATGTAACGTTACATAAGTCTATCTCTGTGCTGAGTGCACATTTCTTTTACTACTCAAAATAATCCTTCTAGTTGTCTCTTATTGTTTCCAAATTACAGCTAAAGAAAGTACAGCTTTGACACATTGAGATACAAGACCAAGATCAGAAGTTTAGCAAGTGACAGAGAGTTTAACGACAAAACGATCCTGACTTCAACGAACCTGACTTCAAAGCCCACATTGCCATCCATGCATAGTATTAACTTTTTCACACAACACACTGTAAAAGCTTCTGTAAATCTAAGCACTTGAACTCTTACTCCGAGCATGCAGGATCAGACCAGTATCTTATGTGATATTTCAGCTTATTTCTACATGAAACACAATTTTCAGACCAAGCTATGAAATGTAGCCCAGCTGAATTCTTCTGTTCAAGAACAAGCTTGATTTCAGGGTAGGGTATGCCTGACTGCACAGGCAGAGGCAAAAGGATCTGAACTGGAAAGGATAGACACAATCTAGCAGATAATTAAACAGGTGCCTTTCAAGTGTTCAGAAAATAATTTGTAATCTTGGCACTGCTTTTATTGATTCTTCTCCATGGAAGTTCTCTCTCTCTCTCTCTCCCTTTCCCTCTTTTGCTCTCTCTTTCTTTCAGTGTCTGTTTGTGTTCTTCTATTAAGGTACTACATGACAACACGCATGTGCATTGTAAAATGAAATAAAATTGCAAATAGTGTATTTTATTTTATCATGAAGCCATTGGAATATTTTTTTGCCAATTTAGTTTTAAAGAGTAACAAGTAATTTAATCAATTTAGCCAAACTGAGCATTCCTAATTAATCCACTTTACATGATTATAATTTCTGGTACTTAAACTTACTTGTACACTCATTTGTCCATCCATCAAGTGTTTCTGAAGTGCATACTGTGTGCCAGGTATTAACACATACACAGCAGTAGCAATTATAGTACATGTTGCCTTTAATAATGGTTGAGTGGTTAAGAGGACCTGGGTTCAGTTCCTGGCACAAGCATACTGCTTAAGTTCCAGGAGATTCAATGTCTTTTTATTCTTTTTCCCTCACAGGCACTAGACATGCATATGGGGCATAAAACATACATGCAAGTAAAACATTCATACACTTAACTTGAAATAGAAAATTTTAATTAAAAGTGAACTATTTTATATAAAGTAGCTCACTTGGGGCCTAAGGATGTAGCTTGCTGATAGAGCACTTGCCTAGAAACCATAAGGACATGCATTCAACCCTCAGACAGAACCAAAATAAAATAGTTGCATTGGTATAATGGAAGCACCTTAAAGCTAGTCCCTTTTAGTTAAATACATTCAAATCATTAACTTCCTCACCCCCTGAAGATGAGTCATCCACTTTTACTTTAATTTTGTTTCTTCTAGAGATTTGGAAACCTGCACTCATTGTTTGCGTGGGGAAAATTTGATATATTTCTTTAGGCTCCTAGAGAGCAGCCCCTTTGCAGTAGGAAAGACTACAGAGTCATTAATTAGGAAGTAGTTTTTTTTTTTTTTTTGCAAGAGGTCAAGGGAAATATTGAAGGCAGTTTGGAACAAGAATGATTTCAGTGTAAGCAAGGGCAAAAGAAAAGGGTTTGAAGAATATTTGGAAGGTAGCAGTACTAGTTCGCTGAAGAATAAAGTATGAGTTATGAAGGGAAAAATGAAATCTAGGACAATTCCAAGGTAAAGCGGTTAACGAGACGAGAGTAAATGATAGAAAACTTAGGTTAAATGCTAGAGACAAATGTTTGTGTGGTTTTAGAATTTGGGTAGATTTAAAAGAGTTTAAGAGATCCTAACGAAGTCATAAAAGGTAAAATTGGATGCAGAAATGGAATCTGTGGGGTTATTTATGGGCTTAAGCTCAACATTGGAGATTAAGTTATATGCAGACATTTAAGTTATGCGATGTTAGAGTGGATGGCTGCTTAGGCAGGCTCTTCAGAATACTGTCAGTTCCCAACATTTTGCATTTTCTTGTGGTTTCTTTGGCATGGTAGTTCAAAGTAGGGCTTTCACTGGGATTTTTTTTTTGTATGTGTGTGTGTGCGCCTCTCTAAAATTGCTCAATTGTCCTTGACACATGAAGAACCTAAAGATGTCCTCTCCTCACTTGTCCTTGCTTGTTATTGTCCTTTGGTGCTTTATGCAGTTCTATAGAATTTCCACAGGTGAGGCTGAAGATTGTCTCCAATTGACCTGAAAAATGCAACTTGTTGAGGAGAGGACACATACAATGAGGGCCAAAAAGTTAACAAGTTAACTCTGGATCACAGGTGCCCATCTTCTCCTTGCTTTCCTTGTTTCTCTCTCTCTCTCTCTCTCTCTCTCTCTCTCTCTCTCTCTCTCTCTCAACTTTTCTACTTTGTTAAAGCTTCAAATTAACTAGGCTTCAACCCTTATTTTGTTACCCTCTAAACTTAGACCCTAAGTAAGTTATTTTACTCCACTTGTTCTCAGTATTTTTATATGTCTATTGGGTACTGAGAACTAATGTCAGTGTCTTCTTGGATGTCAGTCTTTTCTAGCTTTATCTGGGAGTGTCTTTTGTTGCAAATAATATAACGCACACCTTATCATTCCAGAATATTCTTCATAATTCATCTTGTAATTCAACTAACTCATCCGCTCAGATGGATAAGCAACCATTTTATGTAGCTTAATTTTTACATTTCAGAAGTTTTCAATGACAATGGAATGACTGGAGAAAAAAAAAATCTGATATTTATTGAGAAGGTAATAAGTGCCAAAAAGCTATATATACTTTATTATACATAATTTTCTAAATAACTAGAATATTTATTTTCATATATAAACACACACACATACATACACACACACACACACACACACACATATATATATATACATATATATATATGAAATAGTAGAAACCTGAAGTCCTATAAAAGGTCCACAGTTGCTGTTTATGGAAGGCTCTATTTTAACATTGATTTGTATTATAATTACAGTATGAAATGTCCTTTATCAGTTCATTTGTATGAGCACTTGGTCCCCAGAATAAGAGACACTGTTTGGTAAAGTTGTGCAATCTTCAGAGGGCAGAGCCTTGATATAGAAAGTGGGTTGCCAGGAGAGGACCTGGATATTTTATACACCTGGAATACTTTCTGGTGGTGGATGCGATGTGATCAGCTGGCCTTCAGAATCTTCTTCGTGGCTTCTCCACTGTGAAGGAATATATCTCCTCAAGCTGTTTCCCGAAATACATTCCTCTTTAAACTGCTCCTTGTCACATATTTTGTCACAGAATGAGAAAGATAATAAAGTTGAGTTTCATTCAAAGTTACAGTTTTCCAACTAGTAGCACTTTATCATCTAAATTTACTAAGCTGGGAATTCATAACAAGGTCTGTTTTGGAAGAAGTTACAAATAAAGATAGAGTCGGATTGCAATGTCCTAGTCACTCTCTAGTGCAAAGCTTGCCTGTCTCCTAACTTATTTCACTCATGGTCACTTCCAGCACAGCCTCCTTTCAAGCGATTTGAGAGTATATGAATGCATGAAATAGTATTTAGAAGTACCACTGAAATTTGGGAGACTCCTGCACTATAGTCAGGAGTAGGAAGGATGAGACTTTCACAACCAAAACAGAAGTAAGAGAGGAACTTGCTGCATTTATATTTAGCCCCAGTAATTAGTTTACTTTGCAATGATGCTGAATTGGAAGATCACAGCGAGGCAGATAAACCAGGAATGGCTAACTTCAGTCTGAGAGCCCCCAGTCTACTTCTGTTCACTATCTTTTCATATGGGAAACAAGGACAAAATATTCATGAAATAGACTAGCTAGCTTTAAATAGCTCACTACAGCAAATCCATGCACGTTCAGATAAGACATTCACAATTATTAAAAAGAGAGCCATGTTCTGCATACTTAGAATCTCGGGATATTTTACTACAGCTTCAATTTGGGTTAAGTTGCCAGAGAGTAGAAACGGTGAAATAAAAACGTTGTCAAACTGCACCAACAGAACTGTTTTAGATTAGAGCCAACAATTAGAGTATAGAATGTTAGGAAATTCTCAACTGTTATCTGTGCTGGCCAGCAAAACTGGCTATATTAAAAAACACAGTTGATAGTGTACGATAGTGTCTAATTTAAGCTTTTGTAGAAGTCAAATGTAACCTGGTACACAATTAATGTTTGTTGAATGGATACTGAATAAGAATATTCATAGAATCCACACTATGTAGACCTAAATTCCCAGCCCCTAGGTCAATGCCTTGAGGAAATGAATGGGCCTAATATCACTTTTTTTTTCTGAAATACAAATTTAATAATGTCACTTCCTTCTTTAAATCCTTCAAGAGACTACCATGGCCTTTAAGATACCATTTGTGGCTGTGCTTCTCAATCTCTGGTATGGAGAAGCCTCCTGCTAGTTATACAACCCTCATTTAGCTTATATGGAGTATGATCAGAGATTGGCATTCTTAAAGAAAAGCTCAGAGTTATAGAAATAATGTTTGTCAGTGGGCCTCATTTTCAGTAGCAGTCACACATGCTATTTAAGCTGATATGACCGATTGTTATTTTGTAGGTGATCTCCAAGTTTCTCACCAGTTTTACCCAAATAAGCCCTTTAATTTATGCAAAAAAGCAGGCGAACAAACAAAACAACACTAACAAAAAACATGGACACTCATGATATTGCATGTGATCATATGTTTCGTTTCCTTCCATTCTTGAATGCCTTTAAACTCTGTCTCAGGTCAGACATCATCAGAAGGTTTTCTGTTGTCCCCTAGTCATTTTGTCTGTGTGCTCATTTGTTTGTTTTATTGACATAGGGTCTCTCGTTGTAGCCTGGAACTCTTTATGAGGGCCAGGCTCACCTCAATCTCACTGAGATTCCTCTGTCTGCATTCTCGGTGCTGGTTTCAGGTGTGATTCACCACTCTTGGCTCCTAGTCTTGCTTAGCATTACTCTCAAATGTTTTCAGCATAGTATTCAAAAGTAAATATATCACATCCTTCATCAGAGTCAAGAACGCTGCCAATGATGTTGGTACCATACTTGTGTGAGCAAATGAAAGAAGCTTAAGGGTTTAGTTGTGAAACTAAGTCTGTAGAAAAGTAAGTGCACAAATTTCACGTCAGTTGTATACTAATTTTTGATAGCTCATAAAGAGGCTGGTGTCCCTTATTCTATCTCACCGAATCACTGATCATCTCCATGCTTTATGATTTTTGATGCACGTCTGTTTCATCTGTATATGGAAAGTCACTTTCCAAAATATCACCAACACAACTGTTGAAAAGGATTCATTTGTTATTTATGATGATACAGAAAGTTCCTTGGGCACCCATATTTGGAGTGTTTTAAAAGAGGAAGAGTGAGTTTGAATTTACATGAAATTCTGAAGTTTAGTTTCAGTCATGTCTCTTATGTGAGGGCACAAAAAGTATTGAATTATGATCACGGTATTATTATTTACTTTTAGTGGAATAAAAAGCAGATGTTTGACTACAAATGTTCTCAAGATGGGAATATTAATTCTATCAAGTTCCTTTCAATTAAACAGTTGACAGAGCTCTAGAGGAATCTAACGTATTGAAAAGTGGATTATTTTCCTTGCATGAGTTTCCAGCATAAGCAAGTTATGTTCGTTATAAAAAAGAAGTGGTGAATTGCATCAGTGTAGATGGTAAGCTGACTGAGTATCCTTAGTGCCCAAGCTTTTGGTTTTGGTGGCAGTGACTTTCACATAGAACCTGTATTTACCTGGTGACAAATACGTTTTCACAATCTGCAAAATGTTGTTATTATCAGCACCTATTTTGAATAAGTGCCCAGTAATTGTTGGTTGACCAAATCATAAGAAGAGTTGATTTAAGAAAAACTGAAAAATTCACTATGGCTTGGAAGAATAACAATGATTTCCATTGATGACTGTAACCTACAGAGCAACAGCATCAGTATTACTTGGGTGCTTATTCCAAATGAAGACACTGAGGTACACCCTAGACTTAACGTATCATATGCTGAATTTTTTTAAATGTACCCCTTTGATTTGTATTGTAATATATTTTTGACATTTTAGTTGTGAGCTTTAGCCTTTAATAGCTGAGCTATCAGGAATCTCTGTTCACGTTACATTTTTAGGAACACTTCCTGTTGAGATATTATTAACTCCATTCCCATGTGTGGACATTTAAAGAAAGTTTAAAAGACTTAAATGAGATCAAAAAGCATGCCGACAACTGAGCCAGGACACTTGAGTCTCTGGCCTCCATTATTCCCAACTCAGTTACTACTTTCACAGTAGGAGAAGATGCAGTTAATAGAAGGATAAATATGGCAAATATCTAAGCTATTACATCCACTTTTGAAAGTACAGTTTAATTTATATTCTAATTTGTCTTTCTCTTTCAAGTTTTCTGATGCATAAAAATATGAATGGCAGGTCTGAGCAATGTTTAGGTGATGTGCTTTGATTCTTTTTCAATTCAGGATGTTCAATTTGGATTCTGCTAAGGATTCTCTGATAGCCTCTGCTATTCAAGCTGTCGAATTAACCAAGAAAAGAGAAGTCCACATTCATTCAGGGGCTGGCTAGTAACTGGTCAACTTTACATCATTTCCTCTGTTGTGCAATATTGATTTAGTGACTTGGGAAGAATATTTTCATATCTGTCAAACGAGATAACTTACTCGTCCAAAGGTGGCACTGCAGTGACACCTTAAATAGCAGGCTTCATCAAGTTTAATCTATCTGTAAGGCAAATGGTGATCATATTTTTATGAGAGAAAAGAAGATTGAAAAGCTGGACAACACAAGTAGCAACTCTTGTAAAAATCATATTCCTATAGTAGCAGGCTTGAAGATATAAATCCCAGTGAATCCTTCCTTTACTTACCATTTATCTGATTATCCATCAAATGTTTATTGCATTATTATTACAGGTATAGTGATATGCTCTGGGGCTCTAGTGTGAGATCTTTCTGAAGCATCCGTACTGCTGTGCTCAGAACGCATAGGTATGAGGATTCCTTCAGAGGACATTTCCAGATTGAGTAGTGAGCAATCAAGAATAGACTAGTCAGTTTTGGTTCAAAAACAGTTCAGTAGTCCTTAGGTTATTAACCCCCTATTTTATTGTGGGGGGACTTTGGAGGTGTGCGTAAGGACTTAATGAATGAAACAAGAATATCATAATCTGTATTTATTTGCATAAACAACACAGTAAAGCCAATTGCATCGGGGATGTCATCTGCTAACTTCGGTGTGTTCTTTTCCTGTTGTCATCTATACACACCTGCCTTATTACAGACATTTGCCAGAGGTTGCTTCCATGTATGGGGATGTCTGTGAGAAGAAACTGTGGTGAGCAGCATCCTGGAACTTTTCCTTATGGCTTTAGAAATTATCTCACCACTGTCTTGTGAGCTCGCATTTTCCTTTATGACTGTAGCATAGAAAAGAATGTGCCTATAAATTTAGGACCATGGAGAGGGCATAACAGAAGCAACATTTTTCTTGAAGAATGGTGTTTTTATTCAGTCTAGCATGTGGTTTGGTGCACAGCTTCGATGACTGGCTCCAGGGCTTAATACATAGATATACCTTCTAGTGAGTCTGACTCTAAATAGTTATTGATGAGGTAAAATAAAATCTGTTATTCATTTAGCGAGGAAAAGATCACTGCAGTGAACTACCACCATGTTAGGAATGACTAAAGAAAAAAGAAAATAGCAGGAATTGATTTCAATAAACTAACAAATACTTTATCTTCAGTAGGTTTACTTAAATAACTTTTCCTTTCGTGGAAACTTTGCAACTTCTGATTTGATCCCATCATTACTTCAGCATTTGCTATTTGGACAAATAGTTCTCAAGTCCTGACTTAGTTCTAAGTGCTTGAACTCCAGTTTTTAAATGGTCCTTGGTTGTCTCTAATGTATGATCTTCAGTTGAGCATCACATATTTAGTTTGCCACAGTGATGTAAAGAAAAGAAAATATGGGTCTGCCTCCATTTGCAAAACTATACACCAAGTGCCTGCAGAAACTGTTTCTACTGGATATTGCAGGCTGTGTGTGGAGTGGAATTGAGTCCAATCCATGATCCAGCAGAGCTTCAGCCCAGGATTTCTTTAGAGCCTTTGCTACACACAAAGTTGGCTGATGTGCCATTCAGCATCCCAGCAGCTCTTTCTCTTCACACTAGCAATGGCAAAGCTTTGTGCGGAGGCATTGCTGGCTGTTCTGAGCTAAAATCAGCATTGTGGACCAGAAGGGGGGTTTGCACACCTTATTAAGGTAGGCAAGTGTGTCTGAGTGTGTGTGCGCCAAAAAGCCGGAAGACATCTGTTGAGAGGAAAGTGCTCTTCGTAGGTCTGGCAGCCTCTATGTAAGTCTTCTATTCTGATGCAGGAGCGTGTGAGCAGTAGGTGGGAGGAGATGCTTTTGTACTTGGAAGGCTGAGGTCCGGCTTAAGTGATATTGCTATAGCTAGTTAGAGGCAGGAAAAAAAAAAGGCGGTAGATCAAAGCGTTAACTAAAATGCACCCTTGTGTTAATTCCAGCAAGTTAAACCACCTCATTGTAATGGAAATTGGGGGGAAAAAAAGGAGCAGCAGTGAAGGCAAGTAGCCCAGGTCTGTGGGGGTTTGAGCCTCTCTAGTAGTCTTCTAGCTTTTGAAGTCTCCTCTTACAATTTGTTTGGTTCCTCTGGAGGGGGCAATTCATATCCTCGTCCCTCTCTTGGAACATTTCTTCCTTCTATACTTCATCAGGGAACAATAGAGTTTAGCCGTAACAGGATACCTCAATCTCCCCCGAAAAAACATGTGCCCCCGTCTGCTTAATAAAGGTGTTTTGAAGAGATTCCTGCCAGGGGAATCTTGATGCCTACGCATTAAGATGCCAGTTAACTTTTACTATCAGTGCTTACATTAAAATTTCTCTCTTTCTTCTTCACTAAAACGGTCATAAATTTGAGTAGCATAAAACTTTATCTTAAAACATTTCTTTGCTTTAGGACACCTTGATTTTTTTAAAGACAGATATATATATACATATATATATATCCTATATACTATATTATAATACATTTATGTGTAGTATATATACATACATAATATATTGGTGCTGTCACACTTAGAAATACTAGTTTGAAGCTCAATGTTGCATTTTTCTCTGAGGAAAAATATAAGTAATGTCAAAAGTTTGATTTGTTCAAGTTTTAAAAGATATAACTTGCTTTGTGACAGTTCATTTGAGTGGAACTCAGACACTGTGTATCAGGTTTTAATCAAATAATTTTACAATTCATGTATAGTTAAGCACAGAAGTAAAATGATTTATCTTTTGTTTATACTATAAAAGTTATTAAGTGAGGTTTGACTTTTAGTAAGAGTTTTGAAGAGGGACAGAATTGGTA
Source organism: Microtus ochrogaster (assembly GCF_000317375.1). Classification (NCBI taxonomy): domain Eukaryota; kingdom Metazoa; phylum Chordata; class Mammalia; order Rodentia; family Cricetidae; genus Microtus; species Microtus ochrogaster. The sequence continues at coordinate 419,429 of NW_004949156.1, forward strand.
ACTGGACCCTTTACACTTCTCAATTTTACCTCTGTGCCTTTTACCTTTGGGAATATCCCTGTCTGCAAGAAGAGATTATTTATAATGTATTCTGTGTTTCAATAAAAGTGAACAATTATGGGCTTTCTGTTGTACATTTGAATGCTGTAAATTATTTCATATATTTATTGTCTCTTTTACCTCTCATGAGGTTTACTTTGGAAATAAAGCATGCTCCATAGTAGGCTGGCAATCAGTTTTTATGTTTTAAATTTAAATGCTGTCAATGTTGATATCATATCTTGCATGTGTGGGTAGAAAAGATACCAAGTTTTATTATTTAGATTTAAATTATGGAATTGCAGATTGATATTTTCAATGCATTTTCATTATAGTTCCTGCCACGGAGGCAGCGTGAGGGCTTTCAGGAAGATGGAGTGGTGTAATTACCAGGTGCACACGTTCATTAATCCTTCCTGGCCAGAGAAAGCTTCAAGTTCTTCTCCAGTGGCCCATTCGTAAAGCTATAAATATCTAAATTGTGTCAGCCAAGAAATCACACAGAATGGTGGCTCTTTTTGAGTTCAATTTCATGCACTGTTGCTTTGGTCTTGTGAGGAAAACACTGAATTCTTTAGGATACTTGTGCTTATAAAGTTCCCCAAACAAGTATCAAATCATTGATGACTTAAGTTAAATTACATACTATTCTTTCACAAACTAAGAATATTGTGTCAATGTGGATCCCTAATATGTTATAGGTCTTTTCACTGAAACTCTGCTTTGTGTATTGTGGGATCAAAATTACAGCTGACAGCTATTTTCTTCTAATTTTTAGTTTAGTTCATCAGTGTCTATAATGCTTAAAACCTTAGCACTGTTGCATTTTATTTGCTGCAGGGGAGAGTTTGATTGCATGTGGAAGCTATGTAAGACTTGTTAAAAGTAATTTAAAATGTGCCTTATGAGGGCTTCTTTACTAATTCTTCCTTACTAAAATAATTCTGAAGATATTTGAAGATATTTTCTGTATAGACTTTAAAAAGGTCTATAAAATGAGACTAAATGGTATAATAATGCCCTTAGAATTCATCTTTCTCCTCTCTCTCTCTCTCTCTCTCTCTCTCTCTCTCTCTCTCTCTCTCTCTCTCTCACACACACACACACACACACACACACACACACACACACACTTAACTAAACTAATATAGTTATCAGAAAGGATACAGCTAAAAATGTATCTGATAAGTAGAATCCAGGAATAGCTTTCTTAATTTAAGAATGTAACTTTCTTAATTAGAAAGATACAAACTAATACACACACACAGAGAGAGAGACAGAAACAGAGACAGAGACTCAAATCTATTTTACTGTTCGTGATATTTATTCCCTAGACCAGTGGTTATCAACCTTTCTAATTCTGTGACCCTTTAACAGAATTACCCATGTTATGGTGACCCCCCAACCAAACAATTATTTTTTGTTGCTACTTTATAAGTCTAATTTTGTTGCTGTTATGAATTGTAATGTATATATCTGACATTCAGGATATCTGATACACAATGCCTGTTAAAGAGACTTTTGACTCTGTAGGGGTTATAACTCACAGGTTGAGAATAAACTAAAGGCAACCCAACGTATATTAAAATAAACACTTAAAATATATTTGTATCTTAATATTTTACTTAAACTTTAAAGGTGCCAAATATAATCAAATCTTTTTGATTTTTTCCTGTGTTAAAGAAGCCAGAGACTGTGGATATTCTGGTATTATTTGTCGGGAATATTGTTCAGAATAATTAAAAATGTAATTTGTTCCTTCTCATTTTGCAATAAAATGCATATTTTCTATTTTTAAAATAGCAATGGTTAATATGATCTTAAAACAAATGTTCAAAAGCAAGTTGATTTTTTAAAGAATGATAAACACACATTTATTACCAGCAAAAGAAAGGGCAGGGCATACTTCTGTGTGAAGTTAAATATAAAAATATGTGTATGTGTGGGTGCATATGTGTGTTATATAAAAATATAAGTCAAGAGATAAGTATAGGATTCAGAACTTTTGCCTTCTGCCTTTTACTTCCTAAAAACCTATTTAAATATCTACATATTTTATATCTCTAGGTTTCTTAGGAATTCTTTGTCTAGTACAATGGCCCCATCAATGATAATTCTATCGTTACAAGGAATAAAACTTGTCATAAATGAAAGTCAAGTATTTTAAAGGTATAGTAGTCACAGATGTTGTAATATATGAATGTAATGGACTTATACCACCTCCTTATCACTAAAAAAATCCTGATTCCAATTCCTGGATGGGGATGTGCTAGCTCACTGAGCAAAGTTTATACGCTGAAAACGTGGGGACTGATGCATGAATCTCCAAAGGCCAGATAAGGTGGAAGCGTGTAGCTGTGTTTGTAATCCCAGAACTCCTACTGTGAAATGAGAAGTAGCAAATGGAGACTCCTCAGAAAACCACTAGTCAGTCTGCCTATTGTGCACAGCATTGAACAATAAAGACACTCTGTCTTAAATCAGGATGTAGACAAAGACCTGACATGCAGGGTTCCTCTTACTTTCACAAATGCATTGTGGCATACATCTACACAGACACACACATCATAAACATGTGCCCGTACAAACACTCAAAGGTTGAAAAATTGATTTCTAGCAGTTTTTTATTTTAATTTCCAAATATACATGAATTTGTTGAATAGTTTAAGCATGACCAAATTGAGGTGCCTATCCTAAAAAAGTGATAAACTATGGGGAAAGAAACTTCGTATTTCATTATTATGTTAGGTATTTAATTCATTTTTTAAACTAAACGTGAGGTTGTATTTACTTTTATAAGCACAGCTTACATTTATGAGCATAAGAGCAGATGTGCTCAAAGGGCATGGCTGTCAAAATAAGCATTTGTTAGTCTATTGAGGAAATCCCTCGTCCAAGAGTTAAAGAAGTGGCATTGCCTACACTTTAAATGTAAAATTCACAGAGGGTATTTACATAGAGAAAATAATTAAGCATATCTAGCCTGAAGACACTTTCATCTTTCATGTGGAGGTTAATTGATACATGCACATGATTCAGTGATGTCCCAATGAAATCAAGGTGAAAAAAATAATTTCACAAGAGTCAACAAAAAACTAAAGTAATTCTTGGTTTGCTAACATATGACGGATGCATATTTATCATTAAAGGTTTCCGTTTATTTGGACTGAATTTTAACAACTGTCCATGCTAGAGATTTAATGTAGCATAAGGATTTCCATGGTTGAGTCTAGTTTGTCAGTAATCATGGGAATACACAGAGTAAGGAAGTTTCATGGCATGTCCTAGGATAAAAGTTATAATTTTGTAGCCTTCCTATATAGCAATGCCTATAGAAACACAATGTGCAAAAGGGACCATTAAGAAAAGCTTCTTATAACTGTCACCTTATTACTTAATCCTGGCCAAATCCTTTTCTGAGGAAGATGAAGAAAGAGATCCTTCACCTGATCCTTAAACAAGTATGTAGACAGTACCTAAACTCAGCCTCCCCCTTCAGAAAAGCAAAGTTGTATCAATTTCTCAGAAATTACATACATAATACAAAATTAACGGATGGGTAGGAAAAAGTAGTTCTTTCCTTCTGCTAGCTGAGGTTTTTTGTTTGTGTGTTATGTTGTTTTTGTTTTATTCCTTGTTTAATTAAAATATTTTTAAATAGAGGGCAGTTTTTCAGCTGCTGCTTAATATCTTCAAAATTGACCCTCATTTTTTATTTAGGTTCTTTTGAAAAAAAGAAAAGTACAGCACCCATAAATGTTTGCTGGAACATGTCAAACAAAATGGGGTTTCTGAGATAAGGGTTGAGAAATCATGCCCTCCTTTTCTAGGATATTAACATTTCGGTGTTATAGATTTCTCCATTCGTTTTCAGCTAAACCTAACTTAACACTAAAAAATGGAGAGTTGTAGCAACGCAATTTATACATAGCAAGTCTCAATGTATCTGTAGGATTACACGGTCAGGTGCCAGTTCATAGGGTAACATAGGGTATAGGATTTAGGAACATTTCCTCTCTCTCTCTCTCTCTCTCTCTCTCT